>NC_142930.1:20637073-20659573 GCF_046866305.1 Octopus bimaculoides | reverse complement strand
TTCCAAGTCTGCCGTGGTTGACTTTGCCTTTCATCCTTTCGGGTTGAGTTGTTGAGATGAAATAAGTACCAAACGCAATCGACTGGCTCTTTCCCCAAAAATTCTCAGGTTCTATGCCTATAATAGAAAGTACTAATTAACTCAACACTGAAGAAATAACTAGTAAAATGCAATAAAATTTACATTCGATCACAGAATGTAAATGGACTTAACTCAACCCTGTAAGGTTTTTGCGTTAGCATTTCACATTTGAACACAAAAGCATTATCTTTCATTAGACTATAATAATAGATTCACATTTCGGCACAAGACCAGCAATTTAGTGGGAGTATAATTTAAGTACCAGTGCTCAACTGGTACTTATTTTATCGACTCCGAAAGGATGAAAGGTAAAGTCGGCCTCAATGGAATTTAAAAACCGAACGTAAAGACGGACGAAATATGGCCTCAATTCAGCTAGACAGAAATATGAGTTGGTTGCGACCCATTTCCTAACAAATCTTAAGTTTGCAAATGAATCGACTACTACTGAAATTCTATTTGATGGGAACTTCTTAATGCACGACGTTTGTGGCTTAGGGTAGAATAAAAACTATATCGTGGGTGTTCAGCTAGGTTAAGACCAATCTTTAGAAAAGTGCAATTAATCGTCGTGATCATACCCATGGATTAAAACATATCATCTGTGCTTATTTTATTGACTGTAAGTTGATTATATGCAAAGTGAAAAACAGATTTGAACTCAGAATCTTAGGAATGACCGTTCATAAAACATTATAGGCGATTCATTGCCTCCCCTCATCCTTATTATCTCAGCTGCTATCCAAGCCATGAGTAAATAAACAGAAGCAACTTCTTTTTTCGATTCTTTTTAAGACTACGGTAAACTATGATGCTAAACTATAATACTAAACATCATACAAGCCAAACCATCAAAGCAAACGAAAACCGCCTTATATAAACTTGAGGCATTACAAAGAAGTATTTATAAATACAAAAAATCTGACAGTTCTGATCGCATGAGACAGTACAGCTCTGCAGCCGTGAAAGAATATTAGTGAAAAGCATCCATTCAAATTCAAAACGAGAATCTCGTGATAATATTATTTACACGACTCAACATATTATTCCAATCACGTTTAGTGCGATGAATAAATTTTCAGTCAAACAATCTCGTTATCGCCTTGTTTAGCGCCATCTATAATCGATGATAAAATAATATTTAGGTTACGCAGCATCGTGCTGACTTTTCCTTACATCATGATTATATCTTTGTTTTTCAGTTGTTTCTTTATATCTATATATCTCTTTCTTTCTATATCTTTCTATTCTTCTTTCTATATCATTATATTTTTCTTTCTTTTTTTCGTGCATGACTTAATTTGTATGATCAGAAATCTTTCTACAAGTTAGAATTGATAAATTTGGTTGTCTTTTTGTGGAAAGTGGACACCAGCATGTCTACGACTGTAATTGACTCTCCAAATATAGATGCTGAAGAAGATATTGGTTTATTGATCTACTGTTCCATCGATTGATTCTGAAATATAACTTCGACGTGAGGAATCTTCGTGTTACATCATTTTATGCGTGTATTTGGTAATATGTACCAGTGGTATCAGTGGTTCCAGCATCCACAGTAGAAGACTTTATTCTTTTGACTAAGCGCAAAACATTTTTCTTTCAAAGATTCTGCATAATTAATTGAATAGATTCTAGCATACTACTAATACGTCATTTCATCAGCACTGAAAACATTCAAAGAACTGATGATTTTGAGAAAGGATTGGGCGGGATTTATCAGGTGTTTTACTATTTCTGCCAACAAACCACTTTTTGCAATGCAAAATTATTGAAACCAAGCGACCCATTACTAAATACTACATATACACACTGTCTAGTATTACTCTGCTGTACTGCACTAAATTATTTAACTACATTACACAGTATAAAGGACTAACTGTATTAATGTAATGTAGGAGTTTTGGTCCCAAAGGTCGATACCTTGTATGCCCGTCCGATCGCAGGACTGTAAATGTAACGAAGACATTTATCTGTGGATGAATATCATGCATAAGTAAACAGAAGGTAGCAATGTATCAACATTTTCAGCTCAGCAACATTCCGAAGGAATACGAGCCGATAGCAGGAGCAAAAGTGCATCAGACAACTCGGTAATCAAAGTGAACGGCCACCTCTCCGAACTTTCGTATATCATGCGCTTAGTTCATCATGGGTGTCCGTTCTCATCCCTTCTATATACTGGCTCTCGAGTCATTATTGAAGAAGCTAGAACTTTGGAGGCACATCCCTTTCGAGCTGAGATGTGGGAGAGCTATCTCGGTATAAGCGGATGACATCACCGTAATGTTGTCGGATACCACGGAAATGCAAGCAGTTGATTTCTTTCTAAAGAATACAAGGCGATGGTAGGAGCAAAGATAAATTGAGTCATATTAATGGCTTGTCGCTTGACACTTAGGACACTGGACAGAGAGACCGGTTAAATTTTGGTGGGTCTGATTTGATCCAGCCTTCCAGACAGACAGTAACTAGGACGAGGCAACGAGAAATATAGCTAGTTATCCCTGACAGGTCGAACAAAGGTCGTAAATGCCTACATATCTTCGAAATAACTTAACACCTGATCATTGTGCCTCACCTCAGTCCCTGCTTGGTTAGACTGGAGCGTATTTTTCTGCTTCCTTTGGAAGGGATGCGTTTCACTAGTCTGGTGGTCCATCTATTGCTAACACCATATAAAAGGCGGGCTCGGCATGCCGTGGCTGCTGATGTACAGACACGCTGAGGCTGCGTCAGCCGTAGATCTTCCTGGCGATAAGCAAGTGTGGTTTCAAGTTGTATGATAAGTTTTTCTGTCGCTCATCTCTTTGATGGAGCTGCAGTCCTGAATGAAGAGAAGACTTATATTATGAGTCTGGCACCTGAGATATGGTCAGGTGCTCACCACATTCTACTAGTCAAGTAATGCTTTCAGTGGAAATTCTACGTTGTGAATTTGTCAAAAGGTGACAAAATTGGTTAGATGAAAGTATGTGCCTGTAGATTGGTGGACAAAAGTCGGGTAAAGGTGTGTGCCCTTAGTGGTCAGGGTGATCCTGGATCTGTGTGGTTCCTTGATGGGCCCTAGCTTGAGGTTCCCATGTATCAGAAGTACTGCATCATTCATGTACTCACTACACTATGTACTTTCTACACTATGTATACTTTTTAAACTCATTTCCCCTCCTCTTCCTTTCTTTCTCTCATTTTATGAAACTGCCCTTTACATAAAAATTGTCATCGTAATGTCTCTCTCATTTGATGCCCCAGTAACGAATACATTAACTTTTAATCGTTATTATCATTAATATCTTCATCGTTATTATCAGTAATAAAGGCAGCGAACTGGCAGAATGGCTACTGTGCTGGACAAAATGCTTAGCGGAACTTCTTTCGTCTTTACGTTCCGGGTTTAAATGCCGCCGAGACCAGTTATACATTTCATCCTTTCAGGGTTAACAAAATAGATACCACTTGAGCACTGGGGTCTATGTAATCAACATCCACCTTCCCACCAGTTTCAGGTGGTGTGACTATAGTAGAAAGGATTATTATTATATCATTGGTTCGTTCACTCCTCTTCTGTTTCTGACAATTGACAACCCTAATAACAATGATTTACATATTTAATGATTATTTTGCTTGTTTTATCAATAAAAATAATTATGACACATATTTATGTTATTTATGTTATTATGACATATATTTATGTTAAGATAGATGTAGTTTAGCACTTAATTTATATTATTTAGTCCATACTCCGCTTAGTCTTGTCCTCGATTCAGTCTGAACTAAGATGCCGATTGCACGAATTTGCTCTTCATCGTTTTTGCATCAATAAAATTGGAGAAAAATAAACATCTGCAATTTACTGCGCTCTATTCTTTCATTTACACATCTCTTTCATCCATGTAAGAGCCTTGAAACTGTTCACAAGAAACCAATAACAATAAATTATTCGTTTCTTATACAGGCGCAGGATTAAACATTTTATGGAAAGCTGTAGCTGATTATATTATACAGATTTCCAAGTTGACTGGTACCTATTTAATCGATATCGGAGGATGAAAGACAAAGTCGACGTTGCCAGGATAAGAACATAAAACATAAAGAGTGGAACTAAATACTGCAAGACAATTTTGACCAGCAGTCTAACGGTTCTCCCAAACCACTGCCTTGAAATGATAACTTCCAGCATTAACGCACGGACAAACATTTCGAGGAAGGATGCAGTCAAGTCTCAATATAATTCTGGCATTGTTTCCATCCACCTTCCTGAACAATGAAACATATAGTTTACTTAAGCAAAATTTCAACCCACAACATAAAGGGATCTGACTAAATAGTGCTATACATTATATCATTTGCTCTAGTAGTTCTACTATTTCTCTGACCATAAGAAAAAGAAAGAAAAAAACAGAAATACTAATAAAACTTCTGCTGCTTCTTGCTGTCATTGATCATTTCCGTCTACTTCTCAGCAGCACGATGGGGGAATTCTGAGGACTTCACAGTGTTTTTCCATGCATACCTATCCAACACCATCGTGCAGTGAAATACCACATGCTTCATATCGATTATCGATGATTAAAACTAGTCACTCGAGTCATTAGGTGGTGCCTCAATCAGTGTCGATGCGCTATAAATCCATCGGGAAAAAGGACCAGAAACGGCACACATTCTCTCCTGATGACCTCTGAAATCTATTGGCACCCGCTATGCGGATCTTTCGATTCGCAGCACCTTCACAGTTATGTCTATCTTTCTGTCACTGTATTTGTGGGTGCGAGTGTGTGCGTATTTGTATATACATACATACATACATACATACATACATACATACATACATACATATATAACATTTATTAATAAGGGTAGAAATTGATATTAATCAATTAAAACCAGTGGTCTAGCATATTAAAAAAATCCGAAGATTAAAATTATATTACACACAAAAATAAGAGGAATGACCAGCAAAAGTGGATTCCTATATGCTAGTAATAGATGTCGAATCATCTAACCACTAAAAATATGTTCTCAGTAAAAATTTAGTGACATAACAGACTGTAAAAGGGCAAGACAAATGAAAAAATACTAAAAAAAAAAAACGATTAACCTACGTATCATGGTTTCACCTGTTAAAATTTACATAAGTAAATATCTGCAGGATCATCAGCGTAGTCTGTCGATTTATAAAATATAATTTCAAGAACTAGACACAAGACGTCCACCCGAACACATTTTTCGTGGTTAGATGATTTGGCATCTATTTCTAGCATATAGGAATCCACTTTTGCTGGTCATTCCTCTTATTTTTGTATGTAATACGTACATACATATATATATATGTATATATGTATATGTGTGTGTGTATATGTATATATGTGTGTGCTTGTGTATGTGTGTTTGTGAGTGTCTGTGTATACGCATACACACATGCATACAATATACTCTGTCACGCGCTCTACAGAATCTCCTATTCATCCATCCATGAAAAAATACAAATAACTACAAAACTCACCAGTAAAAGAAGTGTCCGGGTTGTTTTCGCTTTGTAACCCCATTTCTTTGATGTATGCGTCTGTGAAGTCTTTTATATTTGACTCATCGAAATCCTCTAGATGACGCTGGACAACACCCTCAATGAATTTTTCCATTTTCTTAATGTTCTTGAAAACTTTTTTAATCTTGAAAGGATCTCCAGGAAGGTGTTCGAGAATCGGGAAAAAGTTAACAACTGTACTCACTCCAACATCTTGCATGTTCTCATCAATTCCTTGCACATACTGACGGAATTCGGGATCGTTATAGTCGAATCTGTTACATGAATATAATTATAAACGAAAATATATACATAGGTATTCATCTCTATTACGGACTATAATAGAAAGCATGAGAGGCATACGTTTTAAAGGCAGATTAAATTGTGCGCTTTAGTGATAGCCAATATCTTTGAAAACTGAAGCAAGCCACCATTAGTCATTCTGTCATATCAAAATGTAAAGTGAAAGAGAGAAAGAAATAAAGATATAAAGAGAGATCTGAGTACCAACATATGTGCATTAACTCTTTATGATATATATATATATAATGCTTAACCATTTTCTCACACCGTCTCCGATGAAGGGATATAATAAATATTCTGGAAACAGCTGTAAGACCTTCTATTTATAAATGTTCTAAAATCTTCACAGCCTTGGTTTTTTATCTCATTCACACATGCTGATGACTTACGTTGGACTCCTTATTCGCATAATCACCGAACCTGGAGCTTAACTATAGTCTATCCATAGCACTTACTCAGCATTACCTGATACCTTTGGGTCTCATTGACACCATTACCTCTTAAAACCTCTACCGCTCTCTCTCAATATATATATATATATATATGTATATAAGAATATTAAATATATGATTTAACTTATAAAAAAAAGTTCAACAAATTCAATCATATTTTTCGTAAATGGAGGAGATTAGATGTTAATAAGGATTGAAATTATTTTTATTCATGTAGCTATACGATCGTTTCATACATAAAGACAATAAATTCATTTTAAGAATTTGAGTTGTCAAGAAGTATTCGTCAGTAGCAAAAATTAAGGAATGGAAAATAAAAAGAAAAGTTTAAATGACGTTAGAATTACAGCGGTATGGTGTTTGTAATGTGTAATTGTTCTTAGAGTCATGTCTATGTAAAACAAGACTATGTTTGCCTCGAAGTTTAACGTGACGTTCGTGAATTTTTACTTGGTAGTTCACACTGAAGAGGCTCAAGGATTAAATATCCAAAAGCCGAAATCCGAGTATGTGGATGTCCTAAACTGCATAATATTTTATTTTGTGCTTTTGAATATATTAATTCTTTCCGTTTTCCTCGCCTACTGTTTTTCTGTTATCTTGGTGCTGTACGGTGGTTTGATTAATGCTTCAATCTTATTTCTAGCAGATGTATGCTTTTAAGCATCTTTACGCTTCATGCAAAATTATATATGTATATATATATATTGTGTGCGTGTATGTGTATGTATGTGTACATATATATTTTACAAGAGAGAAAATGAGATGTAAGAGCATAAAATATATGCATATACACTCATTCACACATTACTGCCTAATCTTTAAAACCTAGTACGTAATATAATTAACTGTGTATAAAATGAAATAACTCCTGTAACTCCATGCTTCCAAAAACACTGAAGAGCTTCGTGAAAAATAAGAGTTGCTCCCCTTGACATACTGCATCATCTCTGTTTACTTTTTTTCAAAGATGGCGTCCTACTGACAGCAAAAAGTTTTCTCTATATAAGTTGACAATCGTTGATCGTGAAACCGGTACTTATTTAATTTGCAATAATGTAATGATGTAATATGATCCTAATATCACCATAAATTTTATTATACAAACTTTCTGTGATTCTTACATTCCTTTTCTTTCATATATATATATATATACAAAATGGGACAAGAACGCAAAACATCCAGACAGTTAGGTGATACAAGAAAGGGACAACAAAACATCCAGATAGACGATACAAAAAAAAAGGACGAGTCATTCGGAGTTTTCTTTCCTCAGTCGAGTTCCAGATTATCATTGCAATTTCAGCTGGTTATACTCGTGATTGCTGCAATCTGGCCAGCCCCAAAGAAAAACTAAGCTAAGAGCATTAGATTCCAAGGAAGAAAGCAGCGAATATATACGAAAACAAGGACGGAAAAAATGGAGAAAGTCACACAAATACAAATAACAGGACTAAGAACTAATTAAATTAAGCAGGCGTGTGTGGAAGTAAAGCCTTACGGCAGGGATACAAGTTTTCACAGGCACAGGGAAGAATAGAGATGTTGCACAGACATCCCTGCCGTAAGACTTTACTTCCACACACACCAGCTTAAATTGATTCGTCCTAAGTCGAAAGACACCTGTTGTTATGTCCTATTATTTGTATTTGTGTAACTTTCTTCATTTTTTCCGTCCTCGTATACATTCGTTGCTTTCTTCCAAGGAATCTAATGCTCCTAGCTTAGTTTTTCCTTGGGGCTGGCCAGATTGGAGCAATCTCGAGTATAACCAGCCGAAATTGCAAAGATAATCTGGAACTCGACTGGAGAAAGAAAACTCCGAATGACCCGTCCTTGTTTTCTTTGTATCGTCTGTCTGGATGTTTTGTTGTCCCTTTCTTGTATCGCCTAACTGTCTGGTTGTTTTGCGTTCTTGCCCCATTTTGTATATATATATATATATATATATATATATAGCGGCGTACGTACACTTTGGTCTCTCTCTCTCTCTCTCTATATATATATATATATATACATTTACATTGAGCTGAGTGTTGTGTTCTTGAGCAAGACACTTTATTTCACGTTGCTCCAGTTCACTGAGCTGTAGAAATATGTCACTGGCGCCAAGCTGTATTGGCCTTTGCCTTTCCCTTGAATAATATTGGTCGCCCGGTGAGGGGAGGCTGGTATGCATGGATGATTGCTGGTCTTCCATGAACAACCTTGTCCGAACTTGTGCCTCTGAGGATAACTTTCTAGGTGAAATCCCATGGTCATTTATGAACGAAGGGGGTCTTTACCCTTTTGATAGATAGATTATTCTTTTATAAGAATAATGTTGTTGGTGACTTCGAAGTTTTGGCCTCCTTAGCCTTCATCGATTTGTGCTCCAAGTAAAAGATAAAAGATAAATACGATACTTTACAAAATGTATTGAGTTATCCTTCTGTTAATTTAAGACTGTTTTCATGGTACCTCAAAATTAGGCGGTGAGCCGGCAGAATTGTTAGCATGCCGGGTAGTAAGCTAGTGGCATTTCACCCGTCTTTACATTCTGAGTTCAAATTCCGCCGTAATCTAGAAGTTGATAAAGTAAATATCAGTTGAACACCAGTGTCCAAGTATTTGACTATTTTCTACCCACAACATTTCAGGCCTTGTGCCTATGGGAGAAAGAATTATACTGGTGTGTGTTTGTGTTTGTGGCGTATTTTTATCTGTTTTTGTCTACTAAAATTCACTTATTATCATTGATAGAAGATACTTATACAAAGTTTTATGCAAAAGGGCTGAACTTGAAACCGCGTTGCTAGGAAGTAACTTCCTAAAAATACACCCGTGGTGGTGGTGGGGAATGTGTGTATGTGAGAGAAGAAGAAGAAGAAGAAGAAGAGAGAGAGAGAGAGAGAGCTAAATTGTACGTTCAAAGTTCGTGTGAGAGACAGCCGGTAAAAGTAATTTATGTAAAAACAACGTGGCTTTGTCATTCATGTCTAAAATAGCATGTTTTGTAAGGGGAAAAAACACGTTTTAAATTAAATTAATTGTAAAATGAAATCACCCTAGGAATAAAATTGCGGAAAGATGAAACACATACGAGAAAGGAAGTTGCACTTTTTTTTTCTATATCTTTAATAGTTTTCGTAGTTCTGCGATGAAAGTGTCAATTAAACCAATCAAAATAACGGTAAATTACAAGAGAAGGAAGTCAAAACTTCACAAATTACGTAAAAGTATTGAAATACGTATAGAGATAAATAAATTACTGAACGAGGGCAACAGGATACGGACTGTGGCCAGTAAACAAAATGATGTATTACGTAAAAGGTCATACTTCATCCATGTCGTTAGGTCATATCAAGTGTCAGCTTGATTCTATAAGATGACACATTCTATCCGATGAGATGTCAATACAGAAACATACATTACTGCATTACTTATGTTTACACTAGTCCCTATAAAAAAAAAAACAATCGATATAATTGTTGGTTGATTGGTTGGTTGATTGGATAGTTGGTTGATTTCTCCAGTCACGCTTTAAATCCTATAGAAACAACAGGGAGGGTTAGGGAGAGTAAAACAGAGATACATAAGCAGTTATTATAAAAGATGCGGGATCAGCGCACCCATTGGGCTTGGTGGCAGGCTGTATGTAAAAGAATACCTTCCAGACATACGCACGCGAACTGTGAGAGAGAAGGCTCCATGAGAAAGGAAGATGAGGAGAGGGCGTAATTGACAGAATAGTTAGGGAAGAGAGAAAAAAATGACGAATTTGTTTTATTTGATTTAATTTTAAGGTAATAAATATTTTTTCTTTTGAAAATCAGTATACATTTCATCACTGTATAAACCATAAGAAACTTAATGAAAGTTAAATTATAATCATAGCATGTATGCTCTATATTTTTATGGCAAAAGTATGCTTCCAATGTTACCGTCATATGATGGCTAACACTCTTGTACATAGTGTTAGATATATTGACACAACAATTCTTTCTACACCAGAAACAAGGCCTGAAATGTTGTGGGAGACGGCTAGTCGATTACACTGACCTCAGTGTTCGACTGGTACTTATTTTATTGACCCCGAAAGGACGAAAGGTAAAGTCAACTTCGGAGATATTCGAACTCAGAATGCAAATCTAAAGAAATGCCGCTGAGCATTTTGTCCAGCGTAATAACGATTCTACCTGTATGTCGCCTTTATACTAACACATAATAATAGGCATAAGCTTTCCGTATATTGGAATTATTATTTTTACAAAACGTTCTTAGGTATATATATGTCAACACTAATATCCGAACCACTGGATGATTCGAAAAAAAAAACAAATAAAAACAACATACGTTGGTTGGAAAATAATACAATTACTGGCCTACAAATTTGTTGTTCCACTCCATCACAATTTCTTTAACGGTTTCCGTTTCTCTAAATGACTGGGCTGCAAACCATTGCTTCTCCTCGTTAAGTCCAGCATTCTAAACACCCTAATAAACGGAACAAACTTTTCTTATCAGATATGCATCCCTCTAGCCCATATGCCTTTAACATGGTTTTGATATCAAACTTGAATCTAAGGCAACGAGTTGGCAAAATCGTTAGAAGACCAGACAAAATACTTAATGGCATTTTACTCGTCTTTACGTTCTCAGTTCAAATTCCGCCATGGTCGACTTTACCTTGTATCCTTTCGCGGTCGCTAAATTGAGTATTGGAGGCGATGTGATCTACTTGATTGATCCCCGAAATTGCTAGCCTTGTGCCAAAATTTCAATCCAATATCAAACTTGAACCTCTAAGAGTTACCAATGTTGGAAGGATTGAAAAATGCGCATTTTTTTTTTTTTTTTTTTTTTTGTCGTAGCAAGCTGACATCACTCCTGTTGTAAACTTTGTTTTATGTTCAGCTGGATACCGAATGTTTTATGTTCAGCTGGATACCCAATGAACAACTATCATATAAAAGAGACCATCTCATAATTCTTGAACTACTTCCATTCAACTTGGATAAATTCTTCGGTTATTTATTTCAGCCAACGTATTTCAATACAAAAAAAATTTTTCCAAAATGAATTTAGGTGGTACAGCTGTAGCTAACAGAAAACTACCACCAATAGCTTACAATAGCGTTCGATAAAATGCACTCAGTTTATCAGAATTCAGATAAACGTTGTTAAGGCAATACGAAAGACGTCGTTACACGAGGATTAGAACATCCATTCTAGCAGAACTCCAATCAATATCTTATGCCAAGAAATATTTGCACTCTAGAAGGTACAAACTGATTGTCTCAGCTGACAGATACAGATTAAAGATACATTGACTTAATTGAAATGTTGGAAGTCTAAAATATATTCAGTTCAACATATTTTTTACATGAAGAACCTAGACATCATGCTTTGTAGAGATAAGATACTTTATGGAAAGGTAACTCCTTAAGGAGTGTTTCGAATGATTGATATATATTATATAATAGCATTTTGACCCAGCTCCTTGCAACTTAAAGTTTTTTAGGCTCGAAGAACGAACGTAGCTCGCCAAGAGTCTGCAAACTGAGTAAAAGGATGAGACAAATTCAAAGTGGTTTCAACTTTGATCAATTGAGGTCATGTGGTTTTATTTGTCTCCAAGCGAGATCTGATCTTTGTTTTTAGGTCCACATGGTCGGACAGGATGTCGATAGAGAGTTGTCGCCGCTATGTCTGGAAACTATAGTACGGTTTATTTAGCGACATCAGATCATATTACACTTGCTGGAGCGAGTTGTCGCGGGTTAGTGAAAAGTAACATTATTGCGACGACAGCCGTGGGAATAACCAGGTTTGGTGGTGGTATTAATTAAGGAAAACTTTCCTAGAACCCATATGTAATATAAACTTTTCAACTCCAACAACGTCAATTTCAGTTACTCCTGCTTAGATCGCACGCTACAATAGACACCAACACACACCTATGCAACCTCCGAAATGCACCCTACCGGTAACTTACGAAATCCTAGCAACTGGGAGGATACTGCTTTTCAAGGGCTCTGGTTTATAGAGCCACCCTCATACCACCCGATGAAATTCTAAGACAGTACACGGACGTGACAGCCAAAGAAAAAACCACTTCCTTATCCCGTTTTATCAGGAGACGCTCTGACCGCCAGAATGATTTTCCCAACATTGAATTGAGTATCATTAACAGAGCACCTTCGTACTCAACTGGAACTCGCAGTTGCAACCTCAGCGTCTGCGAGAGCCTGCAACTTACAATATCCAATGACAGGTAAATATATGCCCTGTTAATGAACTTCAAGCCACTGGAAGCTGACAAATCAGATACACAACCTTCGGTTCGCCTGCTTCATACTCTGGGGCGCAGTACTTAACTGCTACTTCTCGTACCGACTACAGCTCTATCCATACTGAAAATCCAATATAGTGACAGACATACCGCTCCGCTACATGTAGCAATAAACGCAACGAACTGATGTTGCAAAATAAACCATTCTATAGTCTCCAGACATAGCGGCGACGACCACTTATAGCGGCGATAACCAATATCATACCAGAACATGTGGACCTCACAACAAGCATAAGATCTGATATCGCCCCACATCAGTAACACTACGTGACCCGAGTTGACCAATAGTGGCCTAATATGTAGAAACCTTCTTGGATTTCTCTCATCATGTTACTGATCAGCAGATGTCTGACAAGCTAGGTTCGATGTACGCGCTTATGAAACTTTAAGTTACATGGAGCCGAGCCAAACTGTTATTAAATATAATACATGTAACATTGTCAATTGTGTTGTGTGTCGCCTTCTTTTGTTTCTTCAATCACTCGTATCCTCCCCCTTCGGTCATGACTGACCATGGGATTGCACCTAGAAAGTTACCCTCCCAGGCACAAGTCCGGGCAAGGTTGTTTATTGAAGACCAGCAGTTGCTCATGCATACCGGCCTCCCCTCTCCACGTCACTAGTGTTATCCAAGGGAAAGGCAAAGGGCGATACAGCTTGGCGCCTGTGACGTCACAACTCATTTCTACAGCTGAGTGAAATAAAGTGTCTTGTTCAAGAACACAACACGCAGCCCAGTCCGGGATTCGAACTCACAACCTCCCGATCGTAAGCTCAACGCTCTAACCACTGAGCCATACGCCTTCACTACACATATACATACATACATATATATATATATATATATATATATATATATATATATATATATGTATATATATATATATATATATATATATATATATATATATATATATAGAGAGAGAGAGAGAGAGAGAGAGAGAGAAAGAATGCCTGTGTGTTTGTGTGTTTATGTGCATGTGTATGCGTGTGTCTATGCACGTCTCAGTGTTTTCCTGTGTGTATGTGCATATAATTGTAGTTAGCGATTCCGTTAGAAACGGAAAGATCCTGAAAGATGTATGGAGTAGAGGGTTAATTAATTTATGTAATAAGTGATTCTCACAGGACTTATTCTGCTAGAACACTTATCATTTTGTGTATATGTGTCTGTGTGTGTGTACATGTGTGTGTGTGTACATGTGTGTGTATGCATTATGTGAGCGTGTGTATGCGCGCGCGTGTGTGCGTGTGTATGCTTCTGTGTCAAATCTCTCTTTCCTATTGCGACACATTCACTTCTTATTTATAAATCTTTTTTTATTTTCCAAGCAATCACCAAAATGTATGAGTACTTGGTTGACAAATTATTTGTGTAATATTATCTACTACTGGAAAAAAAAAACTTATAATTAAGTGGACTCATATTTTTGTTCTTTCATTTTTTTTCAAGAGCAACTATTATAGAGGAGACGCAACTCCGCAAGACAGAAACCAACTGCTAAATGGAACTTGCTTACTTCTTTGTCCTTGGTTCAATCACCGTCAAATATTTGATTAGGAAACCGCTGGTCATTGACCGTTATTTTTTGTATTAGAATACATTGAAAATTAACGATACTGAACAATAGCAACAATAACATTTATTCTTATCATCATCGTTACGATTTCCATGACGAAATCTTTATTGTGGGCCTAATGATATTGATGCAGGGCCCAGCCTAAATCATCATATTTTTCCTCTTCTTCATATCAATCAGTGACATGGTCGATGAACTTGTTAGGAATAACAGCCAAAGCTTCTGCAAATAATACTATTCCTTCTTTAAAAGGAAAAGAAGGTTTGCAACTTATAATTCTTTCTAAGTTTAGCCCAAGTCCAGGATTTTAGGGGAAGAGAAAAGTAGATTACATCTATCGCAGCCGATGGGGGTTCGTAGATAAAATTAGAGGTAATGCTGCTTCAGAAAAATTTTAGCCGTTGTTTTAATATTGTGTAAAAGGAAACAAACACATAAAAAGAATATTTATACATAAACTTGATCGATTCGCGTTTTAGCCATTGCCAGGTAGTGTGTTTAATGTGTTCACTGAACACCGCCGCGAATTCTCCCTTGTTTTCCAAAAATTCCCCCTAAATCACAAAATAAAGGTGGAAAACCTGCCCTCTTTTTCAAATCCTGGCAGCAACACTGAAACAGCTGGAAGCAGGATAATAATCTAATTCTATACTTAATCGTATTCAAGAATATAAACACGTTTTCAAACACAACACACACGGAGTCAAAAAGAAACACTACCTTTCACTGGCCCTGTGTGAACGACAGTGCTCTCTCTCCCTAGCGTGAAGCTTCCTATGCACACAACAGCCAATCACCGCATCGCTGGAACAATGAAGCGCACAGTTCTATACAAAGATTTTTGTATATTTTTTTTTTTCATAAACTAAGGGATAGCTACTGACATTAAAGCTTAAGGATTATATAATGCACAAGTATAAGGAAAGAATTAAAGAAAGAAGGACTCATTATATTGAATTGTTATCGATAATATCAAGTGGAAACAGTGGGGGGCTGGAGTTCTGCGTGCCTATACACGAGCCGCCACTGATCGTAGCACTTGATGTTTACTTTATCGAGCATGGAAAGCGAAATGGGTTTCGGTGGGCTTTGAACACAAATATAATACCGGAACAAATGATGTCAAGTTATTTTTTTCTTCCTTGGAGTACTAACGATTTCGCCAGCTTTGTGAAAATACAATGGCATAGATTTGTGACAATAATTCTGCTCATTCAGAGTTGACCTGACCGGGAACTAAGCAATAACAGCAACAACATCTATCTGCAACAGACCAAGAGATATGATACCCGGCAACGCAAAGAACGACTTATAAACAAACGCATGAACAACAACGATAAAATAGCAAAAACAACAACAACAGCAACAACAATTATACAAAACATCTCACTTAACAAGCTGACAATATCTTTATATAAGTTTCCCACCATTACTTACATATCTTAACCTTATTATTCGTGCTACGAAAAGTGTCTAATCTGACAAATCAGCGGAAGAAACAAACTGGATCTACTCACACAGCATGGTGCCACTATGACCAGAATATATAGTGTAGTTGAGAAAATAATTTTGTTGAGAAGTTTATTCAAGAAGATTTATTTATTTATACATTTATTTTATTAAATAGGCAAGCTTTATTTATAAAACGAATGCAGATCAAATGACTTCCGACATTCTATTTACCTATACACAAAGAGAACGGCCAAGTCGTGTTAACTACGGTGCCTATCAACTGTAGTTCTATTCATGTCTCACACTTGAGCGTTTTCTCGTCTTTACGATGACACGAAAGTTCAATGTTAGAATAAAACTTTCAAGTTTCCCATGAATGTTTATCAAAGTAGAGGCATTAATCAACCAATGAACATAAAAAAACGTGGACGCTCCCACATACAAAATATACACGTGTACTTGTACACGAACACATACCCACATACGCATACAGTCATCCATACACACACAAGAACACACACACGTGCATGATCGCACGCACAATACGCGCGCGCACAAACACACACACACACACACACACACACACACACACACACACACACACACACACACAAACACGTATATACTTGCACCAATGCATGTATGTTGCCGAAGGGGAGCAAGCCAAAACTTCGACGTCACTGACAAACGTTTCTTTGTAAAAGTTTATTAAATATGAAGCCTGCTAAAATATAGAGTAATTCATCACTTTAACGCAGAATTGTTTTTCGCATATAACTTGACAGAAAAGCAAACATTAATACAGACACACACTGCATAAGTTACACTGTTGACGTCATGAGGATTTAAAAACTTCCAAGAGAACATAAAATGATTCAGTTTTGGAATAGTGGATCTCGAAGTACATAAATTCATAAACAATAACATGTAACTTGTTAAGGTTCACACTACAGATTTTTTATAGAAATTATAGCTAGCACAATGGAGGCGCAATGGCCCAGTGGTTAGGGCAGCGGACTCGCGGTCATAGGATCGCGGTTTCGATTCCCAGACCGGGTGTTGTGAGTGTTTATTGAGCGAAAACACCTAAAGCTCCACGAGGCTCCGACAGGGGATGGTGGCGAACCCTGCTGTACTCTATCACCACAACTTTCTCTCACTCTTACTTCCTGTTTCTGTTGTGCCTGTAATTCAAAGGGTCAGCCTTATCACACTGTGTCACGCTGAATATCCCCGAGAACTACGTTAAGGGCACACATGTCTGTGGAGTGCTCAGCCACTTGCATGTTAATTTCACGAGCAGGCTGTTCCGTTGATCGGATCAACTGGAACCCTCGACGTCGTAAGCGACGGAATGCCAACAACAACCTATAGCCAGCACAGAATTTTGTTTCGAATTTTCCGATCATAGACGTCAGAGGTAAACAATGACATCGAAGATAAATAATGGGTAATGGGCGTTTATGACATATTTCAGGAATTTTTTCTTCCTTCATCAGCACCCATCCAACCAATCAATCATCCACGAACTCATTGCTTAAATAGCCACTAAATATAGCGGGGTAATGTTATTGGGTATATCAATTTTATGTATTAAACACATTCCTGTAAGCTGGTACATAAATATTAATGACGGTATTTCGTTATGTAACCATAATATTGAACCATAATGTAGAACATGCAACCATAGTATAGGACAAGGCGGCGAACTGGTAGAACCGTTAACACACCGGGCGAAATGCTTACCGGTATTTCTTCTGCCGTTACGTTCTCAGTTCAAATTCCACCGCAGTACTTTTCCATTCATACTTTTTGGGTCGATTGGCTAAGGGCCTACACATGTGTAACTATAGCTCCACTGGACATGAACTTTGCGAGGAAAATTGTGATCTATAAGTGCACAGTTGCAACACTTAACACCGTTAGGTACTATATATATTCAATATATGCGGCAAATCTCATTTAGAAGAGGAGTGCTGTACGCACGCTTGTACACACACATACATGCGTACACATACACACACTCATACACACACACACACACACACACACACACACACACACACACACACACACACACACACACACACACACATACACACACATATGCCATTGCATTGCTATTTTTATAACACAAAATATTACTCATTCTTTTCGAAGAAATACAAATCCCAAAATACTTAAATAGATATATACATATTTATAAACATAATTAAGGGATCAGCAAATATTTGCTTCACCACATACCGAAGTTCAGAAATAGCAGCTAAAGAGCTGAGACTCCCACAGATAGCATCACTTGTAACTCACAAAGGCAAAAACAAGAAGAAAAAACAATGAAAATTAACCATTCCGAAGATTAACCGTAGACGCGTTTCTGGATTATGAGTGATAAATACTCAATTTCCTTCATCAATACGGTATTCCAGCAGTAAATTCGACTATGCTAGCAAACTGTGCAAGCATGAACGAGTAACATTCCACATCGACACAGATCTGAAAGCATAACCGAATCCACTTCGGCCAGCCAGTCTACTGTCCTTCCCTCAAGAAATTACCATGTGCGCGACAAGTGGTGAAGCAAATATTTGCTGATCCCTTAATTATGTTTATAAATATATATGAGCTTTTAAATAAGTTCTCCACCAATAATGGTGCTTACATACCGATGGGCTTGGTAAAAAATTATTAATTGTTAATTGTTGATTTATTAATGAATTAATAAATTGATAATCCTTTACCCTTTTAATTTGTAATTTGTAGATATATACATAAATAGATATACATAAATAGATATATACTATCCACATTTAATACAGTTTCTGACTTGTGCACAAGACCAGCAGTTTTACGGATAGGGATCTGGTTGATTACATCGAACCGAATACTTAAACTGGTGCCTCAATCGAGCCTGGAAGAGTGAATAGCAGAGTTGAGCTCAAATGGGTTTGAACTCAAAATGCAACTAGTCGGAGCAAATACCACAAAATATTTTGACCAATGCTTTACTGATCCTGCCATACATATATATATTCTTTTAGTCGTTTCAGTCATTTGACTACGGCCATGCTGGAGCACCGCCTTTAGTCGAACAAATCGACCGGAGGACTTATTCTTTGTAAACCTAGTACTTATTTTATTGGTCTCTTTTGCCGAACCGCTAAGTTACGAAGATATAAACACATCACCATCAGTTGTCAAGCGATGGTGGGTGGGTGGGTGGGGGGAGATATAGATACACTAACACACACACATATACATATATATGACAGGCTTCTTTCAGTTTCCGTCTACCAAATCCACTCACAAGGCTTTTGTCGGCCCGAGGCTATAGTAGAAGACACTTGCCCAAGGTACCACTGCAGTGGGATTGAACCCTGGACCATGTGGTTGGTATATTTATATTTTCATCACATTTTCAATAATTTTAATAACAAAGTTACAAAGGAAAGTCGAAAAGAATTGAATCAGTATTTGTGTAATAGACAGCTGAATGTATCTCTTCATATAAGTACGTTATAAATGATAGATAATGACTAGAAAATGTGACAAAAGTATAACAAAGACAATTGTTTTCAAAGATGCTTTCTCTTAAGACTGTTCCTTTAGTAGTACCTTTGCGGGCACTATAACCATTTCATGAATCAATTGATCCAGAAAAAATACAATTTCAAATGAAGTTATGCATTACATGGTTCTCTATGAATTTCTAACTATTTCATTGTTTATAAAATAATCGTTTAATGTTTAATTATACAAAAACAGTAACTAATAAGAGAATGTACAACTTATTCTTTCATACATGCAGACAAACATACCTACATTTAATTTTATTCTTTTACTAGATTTATCCACTGCACTGCCACCACACTGGGGCATTATCTTCAAGTCTTCTATTATACGACCCAAGGACTTGTTTCAATCTGGTATTTCTTCTTATCGATCTGTAAAATCGTTAAGCTGTATGTTTTTACGAAAAGCACACACCATTACTCGATTTACTCCACTTCGGAGGCGTCTGACACCATTACGGTGACGTCGCTTGCGCGTGCAGACACTGCCCTCCCAAGTCCAATTTCGAAAGGGAGACCCCTTAACTCTTCCAACTTTCGGAACAGTGGTTTGAGAGCGATGAACTTAAACACAAACTCACAAACACATACGGACATATATATTATGACAGCCTTTAGTACAGTTGGAGGGCATCGGAAAAACTGAAGCAAGCGCAGTTGACCGAGCTATCGAGCAAGAGAGAGAGAGAGAGAGAGAGAGAGAGAGAGAGAGAGAGAGAGAGAGAGAGAGAGAAGAGAGAGAGAGAGAGAGAGAGAGAGAGAGAGAGAGAGAAGAGAGAGAGAGAAGAGAGAGAGAGAAAGAGAGAGAGAGAGAAAGAGAGAGAGAGAAAGAGAGAGAGAAAGAGAGAGAGAGAAAGCGATGCATGCATACACACACACACACACACACACACACACACACTCACAGAACTCAATGAGGTTTGAAAATAAATTATGGTTATTCATCATTTTTCATTAGGTTAGCTATATATATATATATATATATATATATATATATATATATATATATATATATATATATATATATATATATATATATATATATACATATATATATATATATATATATATATATATATATATATATATATATATATATATATATATATATATATATATATATATATATATATATATATATGTATATACATATATATATATATATATATATATATATATATATATATATATATATATATATATATATATATATATATATATATATATATATATATATATATATGTGTATATATATATATGTCTACAACGTAGGTTTACATATATTGTATCATATATTGATCCTGTGTGGAACAAGATCTCCGTTGACAAGCCACTGATATTAAATAAAGTGTATGCAAATTAGTAACTCCAGTTCCCCGAATCTACTAGATTTGTTGTCTTTATAAACAAATCGGCTCCTATTTTCCATGGTTTGGTGGAGTGATGTGGATACATCTGATGAGAAATTAATACAGCTCAAAAATCGATTAATATTGTTCATCAATATTTCAATCTTCGTCGAAATAAATATCTATGTCAACCACGTAGGTTTATATATATATATGTGTGTGTGTGTGTGTGTGTGTGTATAAATAATAAAATGACGACAGAAGAATAAAACCTCGATATTAGGTAAATAGAAGAATTTATAAATGTACAATATAGGACAATTAGTAAGTTCTAATAATAGAGCTACGATGCATTTTCGTCGGCTATTTTGACAATAGACGCTATGAAAATACCGTTGAATAAAAGGGGAGTTACTCTAATAGACAGAAAAAATTATAAAAAATAAAAATTATAAAAAATACATGCAATCATATTCTCGCAATGCATATAAAACCTGCGTTCATAAAGTCTCACACAATCATGCATATATATATATATATATATATATATATATGCCCATACACACACAAAACATATACATGCATTTGCGTGCTCATATACACATCTCTACACGCACATATATATATATATATATATACACATACGTATATATGTGTGCAACTTCATTTTCATATACACATAGATGTATTCTTACAAATATATTAGACATTTATCCATATAAAATATATTCACACATATACATAAACACACATATAAACATACTCGTGCAGGCATGTATTCACACTCGCCGTATATATGAATATACATATATGTACTATGTATACAGATATACACATACATACATATACATTCTCCTATTAACACGCAACCACAGATATACATACACGCGTAGACATATATACACATGCACACACACACACACATTTAATGTATGCATACATATACATATACTCACACACGTATACAATCACACAATTAAAAAAGGGAAAAATGAAAAAGTATAAAAAATATATATTAAACAATAGCAAATGTTAAGACATATGGAAGGCTTGTATGAGAACAATAAAAAAAGCAGGTTCTATCCGTGATCTTGGGGTGGGGTGCCAAAACCGTAACAAGTATTTTGTCATATGTGGACATGATCCAAAAAGTTTAGTTCTTGGATTTAGACATGTAGCTCGGGTCTTAGGGGCTTTTCCAGATGAGCCATCTTTCCATATCACAAAGACCGCACTTACCACTGCCGTTGGTTTAAGGTTTGCACTTGGCCAATATCTTCCAGTAAATCTTATAACTGACACCTGGATAATTTGGTCGTTTTCCGCTTATCCCAATGTCTGAAGCTTAAGGTGTGATTATTGAACCTAATTTTGAAATTTCCCTCCATGAGACTAACATATCTCTTGGATGAAACTGTGTTCTTAGCGGTCGTAGAATCTACGGTGGCTTCATAACTAATGGCCTCGGTCATGCAGGCTCCATTTAGCGGACACAAATCTTTATCTCTGCAGGAACAGCCGGCTTCATGTCGTCTTTTTTTCTTTTGTGTTGTGTGGAACTATATTTTTTAAATTTGTGGTTGAACTAAAACTAATTTTTAGGTTATGCCTATTGAAGAGTTTCCTATATTTATGATTTATTGGAAAGTGTCTATCTATAAGTGACAATAAATATTTACCTATATTAAAGGTCACTTCGGGGAAGTAAGGGAGTGTGAGCCAGATAATTTTTCGGTGTCTGTGCTTTCTTTTCTCTATTTCTGGCCTGATAACAGGTGTATAAGCTACTTCCTCTTTAAATCCACTATCTTTAAGAGTTTTATTACATAATGGGACAACATTATTAAATATGT
>NC_142930.1:20612073-20627073 GCF_046866305.1 Octopus bimaculoides | reverse complement strand
ATAATAATAATAATAATAATAATAATAATAATAATAATAATAATAATAATAAGTTTCAAATTTTGCCACAACAGCAGCAATGTTGGGGGAGGGGCGAGTCGATTACATCGACCCCAATATTCAACTGGTACTTATTTTATAAGCCCCGAAAAGATGAAAGGCAAAGTCGACCCCGTTCTTTTGTGGGGGGGGGGGCTAATAATAATAAATAACTCAGTACAGATGCAGATTGACCACAGCTGTTATCCTAGGACAGCTTCAAGATATAAGAGGGTAAGGAGAAGGAAGTCGACCAGTGAAGAAAATAGGATAAAGATGCAGAGCTACTTAGAAAGTGAGCCTAAAAGAAGCGGTTATAGAAAACAGATGTTAAGATTTTGAGTAGCGAAGGGTTTGTTTAAAGTGGCGAAGGAGAAACTAGTAGACCAAGCTAATGCCATTAGGAGAAAAAAGTGGATGACAGAATTGGAAGTGGAATGGATGACAAGAGAATTGAAAAAAAAAAAAAAGACTAAGCAATAAGAAAGCCAATCAAGAGTTAACACCGAAGAAGAAACTAAAGAAAAATATAATAATAGCATAGCCGATTGAGGACTAATTGGATAAAAGCCGAGATAGACAAAAACCAGGTAGATGCCCAATGTAGGTTCTTTCTGCTGGCACAGAAAGAATGCAAGACATAACAATCTATGGAGAATAATCAACTGGGAGTTATGGAGAAAGTTAGGATTTAACCATACTGTAGCCCGATGTTAAGAACTTTTCTTTTCCAACAGTTTAATCTGATGTGCGTCGGACAAATACATAACTCAAACACAAGGACTTATGAATGTATATAGCATACAGAAAATAATGCTGTGAGGGACCGCGCACATCCTACCTAAGCACTTTCAGTAGTGTGAAAATAAGAGCACCACAACAAACCACAGAACACACCCATGGCACACAGAGCTGCGCTCGCTGGTGCAGAGATATCACGATAGAAATAAGACTATTGAATAATAAGAATAATAATTCGTTCGTTTTATTGGCCACAAGGGCTAATATCAATTAAAAAACATATGAGGACAAAGACAGGACAAAGGTTACAAAAGGTTTTGTCCGAAAAGGTAGGAAAGTTCGTCTAAACAATGGAAGAAAACGGAGAAAGATATAATAAATAAATAGATAAATAAATAGATAAATAAATAAGTAGAACTCCCAAAGGGGGAGGCGCTTCGAAAAAGGAAAGGTTACACGTGGAAAAACCCATAAAACCACGGGAGCCTGGTCAGAAAAAATAAGAAAGGGGTATAGAGCCCTTTCTCCTTTTACATTACCTTTTTTTCTAATTTTTTTTTTCTTTACAAGTGTATTCTCAGAATTGGTCCGTTTATACTGGCCATTCTTCCAACAGTCACCCATCTTTCAACGAATTTGCTATGAGACAGCACTTCCCTCTCTACTCTCATTTTCCTTTTCAAGTGGAACTTGAAAAAGTTGATGAGGCCTTGGCCAAAGAGGAAAGTGTCTGTCTTTAGCCCTTTCAAACGGGTCCACCATATCACCTCTTTCGCTACAGCCACTAGGCATAGGAAAATTGCCTTGCCCTCCTGGTTAAAGGAGGTCGGCGGGTCAATTCTCACGATGGATTCAGCTGATAGCCGGATCCGTCCTACACGTGACAGTAGCTGTTCGATATAGACTCACAGGTCAGCAATGCTCGGGCACTGGACGAGTGCATGCAGAACGGTTTCGTCGTCCTGAGCGCACCTCGGGCAGGCCCGGTTGACGGCACTTCCATGTTGGTAGAGTTTATCTCGAACAGGTAGCGCACCTCGGTAGCACTGCCAGGCGAGGGACCTTTGGAAATTATCCATGGGCCCCGGCCCGAAAGTTCTGAACAGACTGCTTAGCTGATTATCCTCGGCGCCTAGAGTTTCCCCGAGAACTTCGTCGCACTTTCTCGCACTAACCCTCTATAGAACGCTAGAGTGGAGCTACTACCGATCGCACTGCCCGCGTGACTGAGGGCGGTGAGAGCTTGGCGGCACTCGAGGTGCCAAGCGCCCTTTCTCGGTCTACGTTTGATCCAGGATTGCAGCTCTGTTAAAGAAACGAGCTGAAGAAGAAGAAGAAGAAGAAGAAGAAGAAGAAGAAGAAGAAGAAGAAGAAGAAGAAGAAGAAGAAGAAGAAGAAGAAGAAGAAGAAGAAGAAGAAGAAGAAACCTTTGAATGGCAAATACTCAAAGAGAGCGAATAATGCCGATGTTGAAAAGCCCTTACCCATCAATGGCTAATGGCTTCTGGCTTAAGATCAGAAGGGATTTTCATAGCAGCCCAAGATCAATGCCTACCTACGAGAAACTACTAGGCGAACATATTAAAGAACGGCAGCTCCCCAGTATGTCGTGTATGTCAACAACACAATGAGACCATTAATCATGTGGTCTCCATGTGCAGTTTTCTTGCGCCTACAGAGTATCTTAACAGGCATGATAGAGCTGCACAATATATTCACTGGGTAATTTGCAAAAACCTGAACTTACCCCATGATAAAGACTAGTGGGAACACAAACCACCGCCAGTGCTTGAAAATGATCACATCTCACTCCTCTGGAACTTCACCATTCAAAATGACAGAAAGATAGATGCAAATAGGCCAGACATCATATTGAAAGACTTCAGACAAAATCATACCTTCTCATTGATATGACTGTTCCGATCGATATAAACGTATCTGTCAAGACCTACCAAAAACTGAGCGAGTATAAAGATCTTGAAATAGAAATTAGTAAAATGTGGAACCTGAAGACTAAAACAATACCTGTTTTCATAGGTGCCCTAGGAATGATAGCAAAAGGGGTTGATTCCTACCTAGCTCAAATATCAGGAAACCCCAAAATGGCAGAAATCCAAAAGATAGTGCTCATGGGAACTGCTCATATCCTACGTAAAATACTGTCTCCGTGATCTCAAATTTTAAAACAAACACATAATTTTCTTATGGTTTCTTAAACATTCTCTAGAACAACACTATGTACAAATCCAAATATATGGTACCCTAGGCATAACACCTACATGAACTTCTAAATTGTTGTCTCTTGAGGTCTCTGGGTGAGACTTAGATCCAACTTGTACAAATGCAAAACAAAAATCAAACATAAAATAATAATAATAATGATAATAATAATAATAATAATAATAATAATAATAATAATAATAATAATAATAATAATAATAATAATAATAATAATAATAATAAGAAGAAGAAGAAGAAGAAGAAGAAGAAGAAAAACCTCTCAATGGCAAATACTCAAAGAGAGCGAATAATGCCGATGTTGACAAAGCCCTTACCCATCAATGGCTAATGGTTTCTGGCTTAAAATCAGAAGGGTTTTTCATAGCAGCCCAAGATCAATGCCTACCTACAAGAAACTACCAGGCCAACATATTAAAGAACGGCAGCTCCCCAATATATCGTGTATGTCAACAACAAAATGAGACTATTAATCATGTGGTCTCCATGTGCAGTTTTCTTGCGCCTACAGAGTATCTTAACAGGCATGATAGAGCTGCACAGTATATTCACTGGGTAATTTGCAAAAACCTGAACTTACCCCGTGATAAAAACTGGTGGGAACACAAACCACCCCCAGTACTTGAAAATGATCACATCTCACTCCTCTGGAACTTCACCATTCAAACTGACAGAAAGATAGACGCAAATAGGCCAGACATCATACTGAAAGACTTCAGACAAAAATCATGCCTCCTCATTGATATGACTGTCCCAATCGATATAAACGTATCTGTCAAGGCCTACCAAAAACTGAGCAAATATAAAGATCTTGAAATAGAAATTAGCAAAATGTGGAACCTGAAGACTAAAACAATACCTATTGTCATAGGTGCCCTGGGAATGACAGCGAAACGGGCTGATTACTACCTAGCTCAGATACCAGGAAACCCCAAAATGGCTGAAGTTCAAAAGATAGTGCTCATGGGAACTGCCCATATCCTACGTAAAATACTGTCTATGTGATCTCAAATTTTATAACAAACACAATTTTCTTATGGTTCCTTAAACATTCTCTAGAACAACACTATGTACAAATTCAAATATATGGTACCCTAGGCATAACACCTACATGAACTTCTAACTTGTTGTTTCTTGAGGTCTCTGGGTGAGACTTGGATCCAACTTGTACAAATTCAAAGCAAAAGTCAAACATAAAATAATAATAATAATGATAATAATAATAATGGTGGTGATGATGATGATGATGATGATGATGATGATGATGATGATGATGATGATGATTATGATTATGACGACGACGACGACGACGACGACAACAACAACAACAACAACAACAACAACAATAATAATAAACAAGACAGAACTGAAGCGATCAATACTTTAGCCATTCTAGTCGTGACAGAAAAATACGAAAATTGTTGACAATACATAGAATCACCACCCTCAGGCAGATATAGAAAGACTTTACCTGCCAAGAAAAAGGGTGGCCGTGGACTTTTACAACTGGAATTAACAATGAAGATTGCCACAATTGGCCTAAAAACCTACCTGAAAAACTCTGATGACTAGATGTGAAGACTTGTCTTAAAGCATGAAAACGAGAAAGCATCATACTCAGTAACAAAACAAAGAAATATCTAAATGGATTCCAAATACAACAAATCCCAGAATTAGAAAAGAATTCGATAGCTGAAAAGAACGAATAGCATGGTATTGTAGGCTGCAGGTAGTAAACCCGATACGCATACACGACTCCAGGAACTCCAACAAAACCTGTGATAAAGAGTAAATAATATGCCAACAGTATGGAATAACAACAGAAAGAAGATGGTATAAGCACACGCTAGAAAAGATCACAGAAAAGAGAAAACAACCATACTTTGGGATATGCCAATGCACACAGATAGAGAAATTAAGGCCAATAGGCCGGATATAGTTGTCAGAGATTACCAACAAGATATGCTTTCTAATCGATGTATCAATACCAACAGATGACAACGTTTCTCTAAAAGAAGCGGCGAAATTTTCAAAATACAGAGGACTGGAAATGTAGCATACGCGGAGTCTAAACACAGGAACAATTCCTATCATAGTAGGCGCATTGGTACGATAAAAAATATTCAGACAAATACATAACAAAAACGCCAGGACTAACAAGTATATGTAACATACAGAAAATAGCACTACTAGGCACTAGAGTGTATGAACCTATTTGGGATTGCATCGAATGTTGAGCGATTGCTTGGAAAAAAGTATGAAGAATTGGAGGACGGACCTGACAGCATACGGAAGAAGTTTAGGGACAGTAGAAATCAGGAGGGGCATCTTCCAAGGGGAGTGGTTGTCCCCACTGATCATTGTACTGTGCTTGATACCACTGACACTGATTCTGAGGAAAGCAAAAGCTGGGTATGTATTCAATAATAATAATAATAATAATAATAATAATAATAATAATAATAATAGTAGTAGTAGTAGTAGTAGTAGTAGTAGTAGTAGTAGTAGTAGTAGCCCACATTCTTCGTAAGATATCAATTCAATAGAGCAAACCAAATAAAACAATCCACAAACACACTCTATTCAGTATGTGTTCAACAGGTCGAATACCCATCATAACATAACTCATATTACATACACCACACAATACAAACACTAAGAAAACAAAAGCTCAGGACAAACCACATTTCAAAACAAACTCATGCAATATAATACCGGAAAGTGCGCGTGTACTCCCACAAAAACAAAAATAGAAAAAAAAATGACAAAAAAAAAAGAAACAAGAACACTCAAGAACACACCTCCGCAACACGGACGTGTAGCTGCTGACGTAGTAGAAATTGACTTGAAAGTATCAAATGTCGAATAATAATAATAATAATAATAATAATAATAATAATAATAATAATAATAATAATAATAATAATTAATTCGTTTTATTGGCCACAAGGGCTAATATCAATTAAAAACATTTAAGGACAAAGACAGGACGAAGGTTACAAAAGGTTTTGTCTGAAAAGGTAGGAAAGTTCGTCTAAACAGAGGAAGAAAACGGAGAAAGATATAATAAATAAATAGATAAATAAATAGATAAATAAATAAGTAGAACTCCCAAAGGGGGAGGCGCTTCGAAAAAGGAAAGGTTACACGTGGAAAAACCCATAAAACCACGGGAGCCTGGTCAGAAAAAATAAGAAAGGGGTATAGAGCCCTTTCTCCTTTTACATTACCATTTTTTTCTCTTTTTTTTTTTTACAAGTGTATTCTCAGAATTGGTCCGTTTATACTGGCCATTCTTCCAACAGTCACCCATCTTTCAACGAATTTGCTATGAGACAGCACTTCCCTCTCTACTCTCATTTTCCTTTTCAAGTGGAACTTGAAAAAGTTGATGAGGCCTTGGCCAAAGAGGAAAGTGTCTGTCTTTAGCCCTTTCAAACGGGTCCACCATATCACCTCTTTCGCTACAGCCACTAGGCATAGGAAAATTGCCTTGCCCTCCTGGTTAAAGGAGGTCGGCGGGTCAATTCTCACGATGGATTCAGCTGATAGCCGGATCCGTCCTACACGTGACAGTAGCTGTTCGATATAGACACACAGGTCAGCAATGCTCGGGTACTGGACGAGTGCGTGCAGAACGGTTTCGTCGTCCTGAGCACAGGCCCGGTTGACGGCACTTCCATGTCGGTAGAGTTTATCTCGAACAGATAGCGCACCACGGTAGCACTGCCAGGCGAGGGACTTTTGGAAATTATCCATGAACCCCGGCCCGAAGGTTCTCCTGAACAGACTGCTTAGCTGATTATCCTCGGCGCCTAGAGTTTCCCCGATAACTTCGTCGCACTTTTCTCCCACTAACCCTCTATAGAACGCTAGAGTGGAGCTACTACCGATCGCACTGCCCGCGTGACTGAGGGCGGTGAGAGCTTGGTGGCACTCGAGGTGCCAAGCGCCCTAAATCGGTCTACGTTTGATCCAAGATTGCAGCTCTGTTAAAGAAACGAGCTGCGGAAAATCGCGTCTGACGTAAGGCGACCACACCTGTTCACCGTTCAGGAAACGCTTGAGATGTCGTAACCTGAGTGCATGTTTGCGCATCAGCAACCACGGCATGCCAAGGCCTCCGTTCAGCGGTTGTTGACAGCAGATGGAGCGCCTGACCAGTGGTACCCGACCCTTCCACAAAAAGTTGAAGAGCAAGCGTACTATCTTGGTTAACCAGCGGACGGGACAAGGGACGATGGTCAAACGGTAATAGATGACGGATGCGATGTACGCATTCGCCACCTCCGCTCGACCTTTCAAAGAGAGCTTCCTCTCAGCCCATTTCTGGGTGAGGTTGGCCACCCTGTTCGTCACTTCTTCCTAGTTTTTCTCCAACTGGAGGTCCGGACCGAACCAGACCCCGAGCAGTTTAACGGGTCCGTCTGTCCAGCACCCTACGACGCTGTTGGACGGCATGGACTTGCCCCGCCAGGTGCCTAGTTGCAAGCCCACTGACTTTTCCGCGTTAATTTTCGCACCTGTCACCGCTTCATACTCGTTTAGTGTCTCGCCAATCAGGTCAATATGCCTGTGGCTCGACACCATCACGGTGACGTCGTCGGCATAGGCAGACACGCTCCTTCCACATCCCAGATCACGCGGGACGCCCCTCAAAGCGTTCAACTTCCGCAGTAATGGCTCGAAAGTCAATACATACAGAAGGGAGGAGAGAGGACACCCTTGGCGAACCGAACGCGAGATGTTGAACGGTTCCGATAGATGGCCGTTCACCCGTATGACCGAGCAGATGCCGCTGTATAAAGCAGCTATCCACCCGGACCGAAGCCAGCTGCCTTGAGAACAGCTGCCAGGTATCGATGGTCGACCCTATCGAAGGCTTTAGACTGATCTAAATTGATCAAAACCCCACCCGCGCCAGCTTCGTTACCCACCCTCTCTATGATGTAGCGCATGAGATGGAGGTTGTCGTGGATAGACCTGGTCGGCACAGCGCATGTCTGCGCCTTGCCGATCAATTTGCCCACGACAGGCGCCAATCTCTTGGCTAGCACCTTGGCCAAGATCTTCAACCCTGTGTTGAGCAGAGTGATGGTCCTAAAGTTCCCTATAATGTCCCCCTTGTTTGGGTCCTTTCTTAGCAAAGCCACCACTCCTCGACAAACAAAAGCAGGAATTCTCCCGTTTTGTTGCCAGTTGCAGTAGACGTTTGCCAAGACGCCCGCAAACAAGTCTGGCATTGACGTATAAAGCTCGTAAGGCAGACCATCCAAACCCGGCGATCTACCTCTCGTGCAGCCTTTCATCGCTTCCTGTACTTCCCAGGCACATATGGGTCCTTCGCAGCACTCGGCCTCGCTGGTCGAGAGTTGCGGCAGGCCGACTAGGTACACACCGAAGTCTGTTCCGTCGTCCGTCCTACCGTCGTCCCGAACAATTGAGCAAAGTGCTGCTGAAAGGCTGAACACATCTGCTTCGGTTCCGAAATCTCGCAGTCGTTCTGGTCCACCAAAGACCGAATGGTCGCTCTGTTCCCACGCTTCGCCTCAACCACGCGGGCCCATCGAGCGGCCTTAGTCCCCTCCCCGCTTACCGAAAGTGCTTTAGCTCTGACAACGCAGCCTTCATGCTTGGCATCAAAGTGTTGGTCGAGGGCCAACTTCGCTGCTAACACGTCGGTTGCGATGCCTGTCCTAAGAGCCTCGTCTAGTTTGTTAACTAAATCCAATATAAAAAGATGGGCTACAGCAAATATTTTGTTCAATACCACACATTTGCTTGTCAGTTGTTTGACCTTAACCAGTTGAGCATGTCCCTTGGTGGCTGACTATATGTGCATCTCTGATCATGAGCAGAAGTAGTGGGGGAGCATCATAGCCATGTGTTGAGAGGAATTCTTTGGGGTTTGAATAATTCACCTTTGGAAACCTGGGTGTTTTGCTCAACATCCTTAAACAAACCTTATTCAGGGACATTTTGAGCGGGATGGGCTACTCGACCTGAAGAAAATTCTAACTGGGCCCCACCTGCGAGGTCATGCACTGTTTATCTTGATATGAGATCACCATGGTTGTGATGCATGTGCCTGGTGTACCCTTATCAGACGGGTGGTCATGAGGGGTATAATGGGCTTCGTATATTTTACCCCAGTGTCACTTTGATGGCATGCACTGTTCTCTCACTCAATAATAATAATAATAATGATAAAAATAATAATAATAATGATAGTAATAATAATAATAATAATAATAATAATAATAATAATAATAATAATAATAATAATAATAATACAGTAAACAAAAGAGCACCACAGCAAACCACAGCACATACCCAAGGCGCACAGAGCTGCGCTCGGTAGTGAAGTGAAAGCACGTTATAAAAATAAAACTACTGAACAATAATAATAATAATAATAATAATAATAATAATAATAATAATAATAATAATAATAATAATAATAAACATAATCGACATGAATGCATCTGTCAAGACCAACTAAAACCTGAGCAAGCATAAAGATCTTGAAATAGAAATCGGCAAAATGTGAAACCTGAAGACTAAAGCAATACCTGTTGTCATAGGTGCCCTAGGAATGATAGCAAAAGGGGCTGATTCCTAAATAGTTAAATAGTTCAGATACCAGGAAACTCCAAAATGGCAGAAATTCAAAATATTGGCTATGAAATCTCAAATTTTAAAATAAACTTATTTTTTTATGTTTTTTTAAACATCCCCTAGAACAATACTATGTGTAAGCCCAAATATATGGCACCCTAGGCATAGCACCAACATGAACTTCTAGCTTGTTGTCTCTTGAGGTCTCTGGGTGAGACTTGGAGTCAACTTGTACAAATACAAAGCAAAAGTTAAGCATTTATTATTATTATTATTATTAATAATAATAATAATAATAATAATGATAATTCCTTCTTATTGTAGTATAAACCAGCAATTTTACGTATGGAGAGGGTATATTGATGCCACTCCCACCTGTACTTATTTCAACAACTCCGAAAGAATAAAAGACTAAGTCGACAGTATTTCAATTCAGAACATAAAGCAAGAAGAAATGCCATTAAGCAATTTGTCCGACGCGCTAAGGATTTTACCAACTTTCCACCTGTAAACATGAATGCTTATATGCACCACAAAACCATATGAAAGGTCCTCTCACGAGAACTATCGCAACATCTATTTTTAAGAAGATAAATATTACCTTTTGGTATTAGTACTGCTTCTGTCGCCATTAACTTTTTTTTTAATAATTCTCTATATTTTTGGCACAAAGCCAGCAATTTTAAGGTGAAGAAGCAAGTTCATTACATCGTGTCCCGTACTTGTCTGGTAGTATATTTTATCGACCTCGAAAGTATGAGTGGCATAGTTGACCGTAGTGTCATTTGAACTCGGAACGTGAAGAGCTGGAAAAAAATGCCACCAAGCGTTTTGTGCAATGTGCTATACGATGCTACCAGCTTACTTCCTTGACAACAGCAGCAGCAACAACAACAATAGCAAAAGCTACATCAACAACAACAACAACAACAACAACAACAACAGCAATAATAATAATAATAATAATAATAATAATAATAATAATAATAATAATAATAATAATAATTTCTTTCATTGGCCACAAGGGCCCAAGACATGGAGGACAATATCGAAGAACGAGTTAGAGCACAAAAAATTACAAAAACATGTGGGCTTAATATCAATCAAGCGGGGATACTACCATATTAAAGGATATAACAGAGGATATATAATAGAAAGCAGAGAAATAAATAATGAATAAAAAGAATCCTCAATAGCGGGGGGGGGGGGGCAGACCACTTAGGGTAATCCAGGGTAACCCCACACAAAAATCCAGGATAACTCTGCCATCTCCAAGGCATGGGAAAGTTCCCTCTTCCAGTTTCTTTCCTCCTACTTAGAAAAGTATATTCAGAGTAAATCCATTCTGTCGCACCAGTCTTGCCACTATCGACTACCTTTTGATAAATACAACAGACGGCAGCACCTCCGGCTCATAATAATAATAATAATAATAATAATAATAATAATAATAACAACAACAACAATAACAATCCTTTCTACTATAGGCACAGGGCCCGAAATTTGGTGGGAGGGGACTAGTGGATTGCATTGACCCCAGTGTGCCACTGACACTTAATTTATCGGCCCCAAAAGGATGAAAGGCAAAGTCGACCTCGGCAGAATTTTGAACTCAGAATGAAAGGATGGATGAAATGCTGCTAAGTATTTTGCCCGGCGAGCTAACGATTCTGCTAGCTCGCCGCCTTAATAATAATAATAATAATAATAATAATAATAATAATAATAATAATAATAATAATAATAACTAGCTGGATCCGTGAATATAGAAAGTAATGTAACACCAATGACTATATAATCCAACCAAAATATCTCAGTTACACAAACGTAAACGAAACTACTATTTAACCTTAAAATACATCGTACATATTCAAAGAAACTTAATGTACAAATTGAAATGCAAAAGAACGAAATAATGAATGAAAGTTTGGGAATTGCGTTTATTTCCACCACGCGACACTTATTATTGCAAACATGTTTTAACTAACCTAAACTATACACACACACACAGAAATACATTCATATACATGCGTCTTGAGTTGTAGCTGTAATTCAAAGGGAACAGCCTTGTCATATTTTATGTGAGACTGAATCTCTCTGACAACTACATTAATGTTATGCATATCTGTAGAGTACTCAGCCACTTGTGAGTTAATTTTATCCTTGTGTGGTAATGAAAAGTGAAATTGACATCCAATATTTGCTGTGTCTATGTATCTACGTATGAACTATTCTTTGGATTAATGTATCTACTGTCTTTCTCTCACTTTCTCTCTTTCTCTTTCACTTCCTTTGTGTCCCTCTTCTCTCCCGCTTTGATTTAACAATGTGTATATGTATCTATGTATCTACTTCTCTTGCGATGTGATAAACATTTAAAAACACAAAACGAACGCCGTCACCACTTACTGTCTTTTTCACTCTCTTTCTCTCTCACTTTTTTCTCTCTAATCCTTCCTACAAAAGGCACAAGGCCCGAAATTTGGGGAAAGTGGACTAATCGATTACATCCAACCCAATGCTTCACTGGTACTTAATCTATCGACTTCGAAACGATGAAAGGCAAAGTCCACCTCGATAGAATTTGAACCAAAACTGTAACAGGAAATACAGCTAAGGCATTTCGTCCTGCGTGCAAACGATTCTGCCAGCTCACCGTCTTATAATAATGGCTTCAAATTTTGCCACAAAGGTAGCAATTTTGGTGGGAGGGGATAAGTCGATTTCATTGACTACAGTGTTTCACTGGTACTCAATTTATCGACCTCGAAAGGATGTAAGGCAAAGGCGACCTCGGCGGAATTTGAACTTAGAACGTAGCAACAGGCGAAATACCGCTAAGCATTTCGTCCAGCGTGCTAACAATTCTGTCAGCTCACTGACTTAATAATAATAATAATAATAATAATAATAATAATAACAACAACAATAATAATCCTTTCTACCACAAGCATAAAGCCTGGAATTTTGGGGAGGGGGGGCCAGTCGATTAAATCGACGCCAGTACGCAGCTGGTACTAAATTTATCGATCCCGAAAAAATGCAAGACAAAGTCGACCTCGGCGGAAGTTGAACTCAGAACGTAGCGACAGACGAAATGCCGGTAAGCATTTCACCCGGCGTGCTAACGACTCAGCCAGCTTGCCGCCTTAATAATAATAATAATAATAATAATAATAATAATAATAATAATAATAATAATAATAATAATAATGATGATGATGATGATGATGATGATGTGGATGATGATGATGATCTCTTTAGTGGGTACAAGGAGCGAAATTAACGACAAGACGATAGGACATTAAAAACAACAGCTACAGTAACAACGATAACAACACAATATGGAACTGGTGACAACAAAGTAACAAGAAAAAATAATAAAAGCACTCGCATCAGCAGCAAGAGCAATATTATCAACAAACTGTTGTTGTTGGCACTCCGTCGCTTACGACGACGAGGGTTCCAGTTGATCCGATCAGCGGAACAGCCTGGTCGTGAAATTAACGTGCAAGTGGCTGAGCACTCCACAGACACGTGTACCCTTAACGTAGTTCTCGGGGATATTCAGCGTGACACAGTGTGACAAGGCTGACCCTTTGAATTACAGGCACAACAGAAACAGGAAGTAAGAGGGAGAGAAAGTTGTGGTGAAAGAGTACAGCAGGGTTCGACACCTTCCCCTGCCGGAGCCTCGTGGAGCTTTAGGTGTTTTCGCTCAATAAACACTCACAACGCCCGGTCTGGGAATCGATACCGCGAGTCCGCTGCCCTAACCACTGGGCCATTGCGCCTCCACAGCAATAACAATAACAACAACATATGCAGCAAGGGCAAATTCAGTAATGCTACAGATTTGATGTAAAGCGAAAAAAACATGAAAAAAAAATAAATAAATAAATAAAATAACGACGACTGCAACATTAGCTAGAAAAACGTCTGAAACAACAACATCTGCAACAGCAACAACAGAAAGAGCGACTAAGTAGCATCAATAATATCAACAATAAGAAAGATGACAATAAGTATAAAAATTGGTATAAAGCGAAACATGGAAAATACCAGCAACATTAGTAACAACGAGAGAGAACATTAACAGCAACAAAACCAGCAAAAGCAACAACCTAGAACTAGGATGAAAAGAATAAAAATAAAATAAATATTAAAAAATATAAGTATAATAAAAAATATGTGAATGGAAAGAAGCTCACCTTTCCCTTGTCCTAGTTTTTCTGTAATCAGGGTACTCGCCTTGGTACTAAACACGGCGGCATTTTTCACGAACGCTTCTTTGAAGACTTCATAACCGTTGAAGAAAATCAGAAGTTTATTACCGACGTAGATACTGAATATATCACCATATTGTCGCTGGAGACTTGTTAGTACTTCACCTGGATGTGTTCCCGTAAACAGCGCTGTGCTACCCAAAATTGGGATGCGAACCGGCCCTGGAGGAATACCCTTTGGTCGTCTCATTAGCATCCAAATGAGAACTCCGGTAAGGATAAAGATAAAAAAGCTAACGACATCCTCAACAGATTGATACCACATGAGGAATGATGTAAAAGAAAGGAAAACACAGAACAAGATGAAAAAAAAAAAAAAGAACACAACTACTGCACCACACTACACGGTGACTGATGTCTAATATTTAGTCAATGAATTTGTTGCGAGTGTATGTGTAAGCTCTGTGTATGTTTGTGTGAGCGTGTGTGTTTTCCGGGTTAGAATTTCAAATTTAATTTAAGTTTGCTTCAAGTGAAAGTACTCTCTTCCCGGGCACACATGTACAAGCATAAATGTGTACATATGAGAGAAAGATATCTATCTATCTATCTATCTATCTATCTATCTATCTATCTATCTATATATATATATATATATATATATATATATATATATGTATATACACATACATAAATACACATGCATGCAAATACACAAAGAAATTATCCACGAAAAAAAAAAAAAATCGTCAAGCTACTTTGCACATATACATAAACAAATATATATAGAGAGAGAGGGGGGGAAAGAGAGGGAGAGAGTGATACTCATATAGGACAAACATGCACTCATGGGCCAGGGATTTTACTAAGACAAGTTAAACTACCTATAAGTCAAAGTACACTTATTCATAACACCCATTAACACACACACACACACACATACTTATACACATACATATGTACATGTGTATGTATGTATGTATGTATATATATATATATATATATATATGTGTGTGTGTGTGTGTGTTTGTGTGTGTGTATGTATATATATGTGTATGTATGTATATATATATATGTATATCTATATATACGCACACGTTCACAAGAAAATAAACATCTAAACAAAGTAAAAAAGAAA
>NC_142930.1:20544573-20609573 GCF_046866305.1 Octopus bimaculoides | reverse complement strand
CAAAACATGTAGATGATAACACTTCCAATCAGTTAAGATCAGAAGCCATGAGAGTCACTGCCTAGTAGTGCATCAGGGCATTTATTATTATTGTTATTATCATAGACGTCGTACAGTTTACAATATCGTGAGGTTGTTGATTGAGGAAATTTTGTCTACCGGGGGTTTGTACTGTTTGTCAAATCACAAAGACGTCAAATCACAAAGACCTCAAACAGACAGTACTTCACGCAATATGCGTGCAGTTCCAAGTAATGCCGACTTTTGCAACACATCTAGATTGTAGGGTATTTCTAAGGTTTTCAGATGTTCTTTCAGATTGGTCGACAATAGGGATAACCCTTATGTTTGACTCTCGTAGCTGCCACATCTTAGCAATCTCAATTCTCAGGTCTCCATATTTATCAACCTTTTCTCTTTCTTTCATGATGATATTGTTGATCTCCAGGCACTGCCACCTCAATTATTAGGCACTCTTGTTTGTCCCTCTTCTTGTTCTTCTTCTTCTTCTTCTTCTTCTTCTTCTTCTTCTTCTTATTATTATTATTATTATTATTATTATTATTATTATTATTATTATTATTATTAATGTTGTTGATGTTGTTGTTATTATTATTATGTATTATTATTATTATTATTATTATTATTATTATTATTATTATTGAAATTAGTACTTGTTAATTTCGTTAACAGGAATTTTATCTTTGAGTTTTGGTGACAAGTCTCTTCACATATCAAAATTCTTTCTTAGGATCCTTGCAGAATATGGCTCTTATCTACAAGTCGACATTACGAGTCACCGTTCCCAAACCTTTCAGTCTTTTTAGGTAGAATTCTGGATGTTGTGCCAAATACACCAATTACCACAAGAATAACAGTTGTCTTAATCTTCCAAAATTTCTTCAGCTTTCCTGCTGGATCTTGATATTTCTCATATTTTTCCAATTCTTTAGTATCGATTCTGGTATCATAAGGGGAATGAAAAGTCTATGATCTTACACTGTTGGTTTATTTTGTCCTGTATAATCATATCTTGTTTTCTTACTTCAATAGTGTGGTTAGTCTGTATGTAGAAGTCCCACAAGATCCTGTAATCCTCGTTCACTTTCACAGCCCCTGGTTCATGTTCATACCACTTTTCTATTATTTCGAAGTCACGCACTCGAGTAACGTCACAATGCACACTTTTACCTACACAGTCATGCATGCGCTTACACACTTTTATCGCACTCACTCAAGAGATGTCTGATACTTTTGTCTCCTTGCAGATTCTACATTTACTGCCTGAGTATTGTAGATCTTTGCTTGTATCAGATTTCTTCTAAGGGTTTCTTCCTGAGCGGCTATAATTAACATTTCTGTTTCACGTTTCAAATTCACGTCTATCAACCAAAGCCAGCGATTTTTACTTCCAGCTTACGAAAGAGTCGAAATTCGTTAGCTGCAGCTGATCAAAGAGTTGGTGTTTGTTCTGTCTTCAGTGTCTGCATCACAACAACCTGCGAGAGCATCTGCTACGATGTCAAACTAAATAGCTAGAACCGTTGCACGTCGCCTCTGTAGGTTTTTTGGTTGAGAATCATAGAAAGTTTTCAAAAGTTGCTGATCTCACAGTATTACAAGGGATGACATTGGCTTTCGAAACAAGAGGCAAAGAAGAATACGTAGCCAAACCTGTCTGAGTTACGTCGAAAAACTTTGAGAGAGCAAGGCAGAAAGTCCAGCTGCTACGCATATGATAGTAAGAACTAGAAAAGCAGGAAAAAGTTAGCAACAATAGAAACAACTATAGGGTAGTTCAGAATTTGCCGTTACCAGTTTTTGATGTTTCAAAATATTATTCTATGTACTGATCCTGCTCTTCGTCAACATATGCATATCTACACACACACACACACACACACACACACACACACACACACACACACACACACACACACACACACACACACACACACACACATATATATATATATATATATATATATATAGTGTGCGTGTGTGTGTGTTTGAAAGTCTTTGTGACAATTACTTATTACAGTTTTTAAGTACAAAGGGGATTTTTAAAAGAAAATTTTGTTTTAGAAAAAGTTATAAAAACTTTTATCAGGATGTTACTAACCGTTTTGGAAGAAGTTTTTTTTTGGTGGGGTGTCTTTTTCCCTAGAAGTTTTTTTCCTATTATATATATATGGGTTTAATATATATATATATATATAAATATTAAACTATTTCTCAATAATTTTCTTTTCTTTTCTTCTCTCTATTGTGATATAAGCTTTGGTATATGCTCAAAAGTATCCATAAATTTCTATCCTTTTATTATAATATTCTTATTAATAACCCTATGAACAGACATAAACTTTGTCTGTATACCATATAGCAACATTGTTTTAAAATTCTTAACTATAGTATTACATGATAAGAATTCCCCGGTTTCATTATCCATGGTCTGCTAGTGGGCGACCCCTTTGTTGTCAGCCAACATCTTGTTTTAAGTTTTTCTTTACCAAACCTCACGAGTTTATGACTATACCAACCATGATTTCTGTCTGCTCTCTCACCGCTACCCCTAATAGATAATGCCCTTTATTCTCTTAAGCTTTAGATATATTCACCTGAATCTACATATATATATATATATATATATATATATATATATGTATGCATAATATGTAATATATGCTTGTGTATATATATTTGTATAGATGTGTTTGTGTGTGTGTGTATATATATATATATATATATATATATATATATATATATATATATATATATATATATATATATATATATATATATATATATATATATATATATATATACATGCATGGCGAAGTGGTTAGGGCGTTGCACCTACAATTCCTAATCCGGGTGATACGTTACGTTTTAGAGCAAAGCACCTCATCTCACGTTGCTCTACGAATCACTTCAATATTTGATGCGTGGTGCACTGTGAACCTATTCAGACAACGGCCATTTGATGGAGAGAATGTGCTAATAATGATCAGCAATAACATTTGATCACTATAAACAAATTATTTGTGCAGGTCGTTCAGCAATAGCTGAATGCCCATACGTCGTCCTCGACGGGTGAGTCCATGTATATATATATATATATATATATATATATATATATATATATATATATATATATATATATATATATATATATATATATATATATATGTATGTATATGTATGTATCTGTGTGACACTTATTCAGTAGCCATGATATAACTCCGAGTTTCGGATGCCAGGGTGGGAGCCCAAGCCAACATCTCTTCAGTTATCCGGCCAATTGAAAATTCCTGTGAAAAATGACCGTTAAAAGCAATTGGCCGGATAACTGAAGAGATGTTGGCGTGGGCTCCCACCCTGGCATCCGAAACTCGGAGTTTTATCATGGCTACTGAATAAGTGTCACATATTCTTACAAATAAATTCCTCTATTTGCATAATATCGAGGTCTCTTTCTTTCTATTGTTGTGCTTCCTGTCATATATATATATATATATATATATATATATAGAGAGAGAGAGAGAGAGAGAGAGAGAGAAAGAGAGAGAGAGAAAGAGAGAGAGAGAAAGAGAGAGAGAGAGACGTCGAATCAAATTTTTGAATATCCTTAATCAGGGAGAAGTGGTGTAACCAATTAATGTATTTAGTTTCGTGTTTATTATATCTCTTATGTTCTTCCATGTCCAACTAATGCACTCCGGGGGAATGCATCTACATCCCGATATACGATATGCAATCTTCTAAATTATGCAGGATTTTGTTTCCAGTCAAAGAGAAAGTAATATTTCATGTGAACCTAGACAAAATGAGATAATGGAACACACACACATACACAGAGAGAGGGGAGGGGTAAAAATGTACGATGGACAATGTAAATTGTGGTATTTGGTTAATTCCTTCCACGTTTTGAGTTCAAATGCAGGCCAAGTTGACTTATGCCTTTCACTCATCCGAGATCAATAAAATAAGAACCACTCAAGTATTGGAGGCAACAGAATCCATTATATCCGTGAAGATAATATCCCAGTATGGCTACGCTTCAATCACAGCGGCTAATAAAAGAAAGACAGACAGACAGACAGATAGATAGATAGATAGATAGATAGATAGATAGATAGATAGATAGATAGCCAGGCAGACAAATAGTAGTTGAGGTGGTGGGAAACGTGTATAAGTAAGTTAGGAGGTTAATAGGAGTGCTCTTGTGTATGGGAGGACTAGGAATAACAGTGACAGTATACGCGCGCACGCGCGTGTGATGGGCATGCGAATATTTCTTTTGTATGCCAGGCTAATATCCACGTGATATCTAGCATAAACGAGGCTTTTGTTTTTGTTGCTTTTCATCTGTAGACTTTATGTCATACAGGAACACACACATACATTTGTGTATGTGTGCATCTGTGTGTGGTCTCTTCCTCTCTCTCTCTCTCTATTTATCTATATCTCTCTCTCTCTCTATCTATCTCTCTCGATACATACATAAATACATACATACTCACACATATATGTATGCATATATATTTATGTAGGGGCCGAAACACGGATAGGCATTCTCACCACATAACTGTTTTACCGAAAATATATGCGTCTTGAATGGAGAAAACAGTTAAAAGTATCAGCATTAGAAATTGAATGGTACTTTACTGCACCGACCCTGAAAGTATGAAAGGCAAAATAAGCCTCAGCAGGATATAAATTCAGAGCATATGAACTCCTGACTTCAATCTGAAGGATCACATGACTAATTTCTTCATTAAACATTCAATCAGACTTATTTGCCCCTCAAAATCCGATTTCTGTCGGAGTAGCAATACTATTTTTGATAGGATTATCCCAATTGTTAAAGAAAAACTTAAGCTTAACGTTTGAAGTAATACAGGTGAGACAATAACTTGGTTCCATCTTCTACTTAATAGAAGCAATATCCTACAATTCGACATTAACAACAACTATTCTTCTGTATCTCCTATTTTACTTAACAAGGCTCTTATATTCAAAAAATTGATGCCTGTCTCTCTCTCTGTTAGATAAAGATATCTTGTTAACTTATTTCTTTCAATAACAAATTGCGGTATAGATCATCTAAATCAGAGGTTACTCAAAGTGGTGGTCCGTAGACCAGTGCAGGTCTGCGAGCCATCAGCTGCCGGTACGCGGCGAGTTTCTAGAAAAAAAAAGAAACATTATAAAGTGCTTATAAAATGTTTATGTAATATTGTATTATTTGTTTACAAAATAAATATAAATACTAAAAAATTGTCAACTTTTATTATATTCACTAGCCTATCGGGCGGCTTTTAAGCCAGTATATAGCTTTTAAGCAACTGCCCCTGAATGGGAAGATCTGCAAACAGGTCTCTGACTTGTTTTGGAGAATTTGTTGCAATTGCTTCCTCCAGAGTCATATACCAATGATGATCATATTCGTCGCAAAAAAAAAAAAATATGTAAAAAGATCGCCGAAAACAATCGCAGTAATGAAAACATAGGAATCCAAAATTTCAGGATTGCAGGTCCAGATTCGGCCCAGAATGTTTTTAATTTATTCAGGGAGTTAGCCTTTAGATTATAAAAATTGTTATTGCACAAAAAAAAATTTGTCGCAAACAGTCACGTAAAAAAATCGCCGAAAACAATCACAGTAATGAAAACTTGGAATTCCAAAATTTCGGGAATGTGGGTCCGGATTCGGCCCGAAATGTTTTTAATTTACTCACGTAATCAGCCTGACATCAAAATAGTATGATACGTTGGGCGACGGCCTCTAGGAGCAAAGTTGAAAAAGCGTGACACACTGACACACTGACATTCACATTTTTTATATTATATTCTTACATTATGTTAAGGCGGCGAACTGGCAGAATCGTTAGCACACCGGGCGAAATGCTTACTGGTATTTCGTCTGCCGTTAGGTTTTGTGTTCGAATTTCGCCGACTTTGTCTTTCATCCATCGTCGATAAAGTTAGTACCAGTTACGTTCTGAGGTCGATGTAATCGACTTAATCCATTCCCCAAGGTTGAAAAAGTGAAACACACTGACATGCTTATTTATTATATTAGATATGTTTAATTTTGGGGAAAATTTATTTCAATTAAAGTGTTTATGTGACACTTCGTCGGTTACAACGACGAGTGTTCCAGTTGATCCGATCAACGGAACAGCCTGCTCGTGAAATTAACGTACAAGTGGCTGAGCACTCCACAGACACATGTACCCTTAACGTAACTACGCATTTCGTCCGGCGTGCTAACGATTCTGCCAGCTCGCCGCCTTAACATAATGTAAGAATATAATATAAAAAATGTGAATATCAGTGTGTCACGCTTTTTCAACTTTGCTCCTAGAGGCCGTCGCCCAACGTATCATACTCGGGGAGATTCAGGGTGACAAGGCTGGCTCTTTGAAATACAGATTCAACAGAAACAAGAAAAAAGTGAAAGAGAAAGTTGTGATGAAAGAATACAGCCGAAGCTACGTGGAGATTTTGGTGTTTTCGCTCAATAAACACTCACAACGCCCGGTCTGGGAATCGAAACCGCGATCCTATGACCGCAAGACTGCTACCCATTGCGCCTCAATAATTAAAGTGTGTTTTATATGTGTATGTGTGTGTGTGTGTGTGTGTGTGTGTGTGTGTGTGTGTGTGCGTGCGTGCGTGCGTATGTATTAACGAATGCAAAAGTAAAACAAAAATGATAGTGTTCAGTATGTTGACCACAGGAATTTCTGTCAAAGAGACATGGTTAAACAAAGTTGTACATCATCTCCCTCTTTCTCTCACATACTCTTTCTCTCATTTTTATTATTACTCCCACTGCCACCATCAACACTACTATTTTTAATAAAACATCATCAACTCTCTCTAAATTTTTTGTTTCTCTTTCTCTCACTCTCCTTTTTCTTTCTCTGTCTTTTTTCTCTCCCTCTCTGTCTGTCTTCACCGTCTCTATTACACTCATCCCATCATGCAGAATAGTAGGAGTGTCATTGAATAATGAGAGGTGGGGTCTAAGTGGGACACACTGACACACAGAAATTAGTTTTTGCATTTATTACATTAGATAATATATATTGTTTCCGGTATAAATTAATATTACGAAGAAATATTACCGGTCCCTGGCACATTGGAAAAAAGAAACTGCCGGTACATCCCATAAGATAGTTTGAGACGCACTGGTTTCTTTGACAGTACTATGAGATATTTTGTTTCCTTTCAATTTACAGATTTCGTTGGCTTATTTCTTCTATACCAACTTCGCAAGCATTTTTCTGAAATAAGAAGTGGTCTCTCATGGAGCGACACTTTACTTGTCGCTACCGAGTATTCCAACACAGGCCGAGAACATACCCTCAAAACTCTATATAATTTTTTTTTATAAATTATAATTTAGCTATGATGTTCGATAGTAGTTTTACAGTAGCTAATTTCTTAAAAAATATTTTAGATTTAATTACGACCGCAAATTTTCTCTTTCATAAAACTAATGAATGCCTCATATATGCTAATGCTAAATCTAACCACCACAGATCTATCTTATTAATTGTGTTTTCATAAGAATTCCAATCTTTCTGCAAATGAAGGCATCTTCAGTAACCACAACCCGTGTTATAACAAGGATTTGGTTACTAACGATTTCTCTAATAAGACATTTTACATCCTATTAAATTCAAAATTATGCTTAATCTTTTATCTCCACACAAAATGTCCACTGCCGTGAACTGGCAGAATCGGTGACACGCAGGACGAAATGCTTAGCGGTATTTCGTTTGCTGTTACGTTCTGAGTTCAAATTCTGCCGAGGTCGACTTTGCCTTTCATCCTTTCGTGGGTCGATTAAATAAGTACCAGTTACGTACTGGAGTCGATGTAATCGACTTAATCCGTTTGATGTCCTTGTTTGTCTCCTCTATGTTTATCTCCCTGAGGGCAATAAAGAAATAAATATGATACGTATTTTTATTAGTCACCAGGACCTTCCATCCCTGTTCAATGCAGTTAATTCAGAACTGGACAAGATTTATCGCTAATCCGCTTACTCTTAATATATATATAGATATAAAAAAAAACCTGCCACATGCTTTTCTCCTCAAAGCCCAAACAACTTCTTCCTCATCGCAGGTAAAGCAATTTCACATATAACAAAAACAAAATTTCTCGGCATTCATATTGATGAGATCCTCAGTTTCAAAACACTTTAAACAATTTATTAAAACAAAAATTCACGTACTCTTGGTATGTTAAATAGAATTTCTTACTTTCTTCCCGAAAATATTAGAATCACTCTTTATTATTCTTTAATATACTCAAAATTTTCTTACAATGTTGCTGCCTGGGGAAATTGCAAAATTCGCTTACTCAACCATGCCTTTCATAAATCATGGAAGACTCTCAAAATAAACAAAATCCAATCAAAATTACTTTCGTTTAATAATAATAACAATAATAATAATAATAGTAATAATAATAATAATATACATTGTTTTGTATTGGTATTGTACATTGTTTTGTCATAGTATAAATAGATGGGCTACAGTAAATATTCTGCTATATGCCACAGATTTGCATGCCAGTTGTTTGACCTTAACCAGTTGAGCATGTCCCTTGGTGGCTGACGATATGTGCATCTCTGATCATGAGCAGAAGTAGTGGGGGAGAATCATAGCCATGTGTTGCAAGGAATTCTTTGGGGTTTGAATAAAGTAATATCCAGCCAGAGGATAACGCCGAATGGCTGATAGCAACGGTTATGTTGGATCTAGAAGAAGAAATAACGCTGCTATCAGCCGAGATAGAAGAGGGAAGGAATTGAACCAGTCAATCGATCAAAATTCTGATACAAGTGGAGCCACCTACTTTGGAAAATATTCCAGAGGTAATAGAGGTGATGGATAAGAAGTAGACGACGGACATGCTGCAGACGTTACTTCATTCAAAATTAATGTATATAGTTGGTAGTTTTTAAGACTAGATGGACAAAAGTAACTGGGTAAGTATGGGTTTCTGGTTATGATAGGACTGTTAGTAATTTATATGCTGCATTTAAAAAACTGGTCCAGTCATCAAAGCCATAGGCTGTAATATCAGTAAACCGAGGGGCAACGAAGCCATTCTGATTAGGAAAGTACACTCGAACAGGTAATCAGCACTATCGAAATAAAGACGAATGTTATTATAGCCACTCCTGCCAGTCACCGCGCATGTGCATAAAAATATATTTTTGTTACACACGTCTCTGCAGTCCTCTAACATAAAACTTCACACACAATCTGCAACACTGATCACCGCACAGCCACACACATAATTTGAATTTCATTCACACAATTCCTAAGCCACAACATAAACGAGCATATATCTTCTCTCTTTGGCTCATTCTCTTTCCGAAGTTGTCTTAAATCTTCGTTAAAGAGTATTTTACCAGAAATACCAGGACCATTAAAAATTTTAAAGGTAGCAATTCAGTATCTTTGATCTTTGCATTTAATCTTCCAACAAAACTGCAATATTAATTCTAACGCGCGCGGGCACACGCTCACACACACACACACACACACACACACACACACACACACGTGTCATTTGCAAACGTGTCTTATTTGATAGTATGTACCATGCTTACATAAATTGTTTTAGCTATGCAGTTTCAAGGAGGCATAGATACATTCCCGAACCTCTCAAGCTTGATCTAACGGATTTTCAAGAATAGTCACACCTGAATGGAGAGACAGTTGCATCAGCACTTGATGGAAAATTGTTTTCAGCTCGGTGGGTTAAAGTAAAATGAAATGAAGGGAAATACCTTTCTCAAGGACACAACGCACTACGTAAGATTGAATTCATGACTTTATTATCGTGAGCCCTGCACTCTAACAACTCGTCTACTTGCCGTCTCATGCACAAATTGTATAAGTGTGTGTGAATGAGGAGAAAGAGACAAATATATATATGTGTGTGCTTGCATACATATGTTCCAGCATACATATATGTATTCTCATTTCACTGCGGCCATGCTGGAGCACAGCCTTTAGTCGAACAGCAACGTTACGGGCACGTAAACATACCAACATCGATTAAGCGATGGCGGAAAGACATACACAGACATGTGTATATATATATATATATATATATATATATATATATATATATATATATATATATATATATATATATATATATATATATATATATATATATATATATATATATAAAGATATATATATGTGTATATATATACGACGGACTTCTTTCAGTTTCCGTCTACCAAATCCACTCACAAGACTTTAGTTGGCCCGAGGCTACAGCTGAAGACACTTGCCCAAGGTGCCACGCAGTGTGACTGGACCCGAAACCATGTCACTGGGTAGCAAGCTTCTTACCACACAGCCACTCCTGTGCCTATATGTATACTTTTTTTTTATACCGTCTGTGTGAATTGGATAATTTTGACACTAGTCTCCGGCCTTCAATTAAGTAGTTAAAGACTAGAATTGAGATGTTGGCAATAAAAAGAAAATAGAATGAATTGTGTCAGTGTGGTCTGAAAAGATAATTATAATGTAATGAGCATCTATATATATAAAAATGAGAATGTGTGTCTGTCTGTCTGTCTGTCTGTCTGTGTGAATCCCTAAAACTCGAGAACTACGCAACCAATTTCATTCAAATTTTACAGATACCTTACTTAGGGTTCCAGTTGTGTTTTAGTCAAAAAAAGTTGTAACTTCTTGCAGAGTTCGAGCCCACAGCAACATAATATCTCCTCCACTATTTAAGTATTACGTGTCAAAAGTGAAACAAAGACACTCATGTCAAATACTTTCACTTTAAAAATGAAACTATTCTACTAACTGAAACAATCACATTTCGATACTTTAATGAAAGATACTTTCAGAGAGAGAGAGAAAGAGAGAAAGAAAGAGAGAGAGAGATGTATATGTATACATATACATGTATATGTACACGTATATGCATAGATTTATATATAGATAGATATAGATCTATATGCATACATGTATATGTAAACACATGTGTAGATGTATATATATATATATATATATATATATATATATATATATATATATATATATATATATATATATATATATATATATATAGATGTAATATGTACACATATATACATATATATACATGCATACAGATATCTATACATATACACACCCATCACACACAAACACATGCACACAAACACACACATTAGTCATTTGTTTTCTTATCCAAAACTACGTCAAAAGTACTGAACGGATCTTTATGAAATTTGGAAATTATATTCTATGTATAACGGCCATAACTCCCATGAAAATTCATATATTTTTGATGTTGATGAAATTTTAACCCGAACATAACAGATGAGCATTATTTGTAATTCAACGGTACAACAGTGTAAGACTACCCTTTCAGATATACTTTCATTGTGATTTGTGCAATGTGGTGCATAATTGTCAAGTAAATGAGACACATCTTTGCCTCCACTGATTCACTTGCAAAGTGTTGAGTAAAATTATTTCGTTGCAGACCTCCTTTGGGTCTTTTTATTATCACTACGACACACATAGTCCCCAGTTGGTAACATTGATTTCAAGGCCCTCCTAGATGAGAGACTGGCATTCCACTTAATGTCTATGTTCCATGCTGGCATGGATTGGAGAGTTATTAATGTAGAAATATGGTATCGTAGCTACTAACAGTTGAGGGTTGCGTAGTCTAGACGGCGTTTTTAGATTTCATTATTCTCTTTAACCCGGGCAAAGCCGGGTATTTCTGCTAGTAGCTTATATTCTTTTCTCAAATTTGTCAGTATTTTTCTGATCGTAGAATAATGATTTCTAATGGAGGATTCTCTGCTGGTTTCTATGATGTGTACTACTTCGTCGTTCGAGGAAATAAATTCCTACTTGTAAATTAAAGTGAAAGTAGTTAATGCAATTGAGTCAAGAGGGAGATGACACGAACTCAATGCTAAATTGTTCCTTAATTTATTGACCACGAAAAGAAGGATGAACGTTAAAATTGATCCCGATGTGATTTGAAAGAGAGCAGAGTGCTGGAACGAATATTGCTAGGCATTCTGTCCGACGCTCTAACGACTCCGCCAACTTGGACAAGATCAGGACAATCATATGGAAAAATGTTTTCCCATAACAGTTACATGGAAATATAACAGCAGCACTGTGTCTACTTGAAAAAGGTACAATAATGAAAGGAGACATTCTGATAAGCACAGCATTTAAGCCATAAGCAATGAGTTATTAATAGACATACATCGTTGAAATTGCACATACTGACACAGTAACTCAATCTTAACTCGGTTTCCATTGCATTTGTGCCATCAATGAGTTTAGTTCTCAAATCTTTCAAAAGTCAAGAAGTGCTCTGTTGTAACCATTTCTTCGCAGCCATTTTCATCTCCTTGGTGCCATGAAATAGTTGTCACCGAATTCGCCTTTTGCCTGATTTGTTGCTAAAAATATGTGTGGTCACATATTGTCATGGTGAATGAGAATCGTTTTCAAATTTTCATTCAGTCTCTTTCTTCAAATGGCACCGATCACCAGTTTCTAAACATCTTAGGACTTGGAGAAGAGGTGTTATGTCATTCCCTGAACTGAACCTTCGTTTCTAGTCCACAAAGATCTACTCACATTTCATCATATGTAACCTGATCGAAATAAAATTTGCTTGCATTAGCTTCAGATCAAAGCAGCCTTCTACATCTCTCTTTTAAATCGTTGTGTTAACTTTCGAAGTAGCCACTTTGCATCTACTTCCCGATACCTAAAGTTTTCCACCATCTTCAGTAACGCCTTGCGACCACTGTCTAGTAATTCAGTAAGCTCACAGATTGTGACTCGGCACTCCGCACAAATTATTTCGTCTACTAACAGGCTATTCATGTCAAAAGTCTCATTTGATGGCGTCCCATTGTATAATTTGTCTTCACGCTGGTTTTCCTTCCCTTAAATTCCTTCATCTATCAATGCACATCCCTCTTGTCAATGGTATCATCTCCGTAACAATCCGTAATCTTCTGTTTATGTCAAACATTGTACACGCCATCTTTGTGAAGCATTAAAATATGACAGGATACTTCTGCATATAATCCATTGTTTCTACAATAAAAGAGAAGAGGAAGACGTGTTATTATAAAAGAGAAGTTATTCTACAATGATGAACAATTTGACCGAACTATGTGAGGTTCTAAAAAAGTTATATCCACATTTGCATTACTTTCCGTTCAAGTCTCTTCTATATATGTATGTATGTATGTATGTATGTATGTATGTATACACACATACATGCATGCATATATATATATATACATATATATATATATATATATATATATATATATATATATATATATATATATTGCATATGTATATTGTTATATACGTATATATATAAACTGCATAACTGCATATGTATATTGTTACATTCGTGTATATATATATATATATATATATATATATATATATTGATGTATATTTATGTATAGATACAGGGGTCTTGTACAAAATAATGGAAACACCTTAAAATTTCACGCAAATTTATTTTAATAGGGATAGGACCGACTTTGGCAATAATTACAGCTTGAATTCAACGAGGTATGGACTCGTACAGTTTGAATTGTTTTCAAACGAATTTTTGTCCATTCTTCAGTTAAAACAGTCTCCAGTTCTTGTAGTGATGATGGTGGAAGATATCGACTACTTACTTGTTTTTCTAAAATGCACCATAAATGTTCAATAATATTGAGATCTGGGGACTGTGGTGGCCAGATAAGATGTTCACCTTCATTAGTATGTTCCTTGTGCCATTCAGTAACAACTTTAGCTGTGGTGCATTATCACCCTGAAAGATCGTGTTTCCCTCCGGAAACAGTTCTGCAACCATAAGATGAATTTGATCAGATAAAATGCTTAAATAGTCTTGACTATTAATACTGCCATGAAGGGAAACCACTGGGCTGGCGGATTTCCAAGATATAGCGCCCCCCCCCCCCTCGCAGATCACCACAAATCCTCCTGCATGTTTAACAGTTGGAAGAAAGCAGTCTGGGTCAAATGCTTCTTTTGACTGTCTCCACACTTATATTCAGCCGGTGGTCGAAAATATGGTAAAGGATGACTTGTCCGAGAAAATAACATTCTTCCACTGCTTTAGGGACCAATTCTGTAGGTTTTTACACCACTCTAAACGCTTTGCAACGCTTGTTTTTGAAAGTAGTTGTTTTCTAATTGCAGCCCTCCTATGAAATCTGGCTTTGTGCAGCTCCTTGCGAACAGTTTTGGGGAAACTGGGTTCTTGTGGTGGTCATTAAGCTCTGCAATAATTTTTGGAGCTGTACTTTTGTGATCCTTTCTAACAATTTGCGTAAGAGTCTGACGGTCCTTATCAGAAAGTTTCTATTTCCTTCCGGGATTTTGTTTCGAGGAGGAGGTTTTTCCCTCTTTCTCAAAGGTTGTCATTACTTTCGAGACGGTACTTCTTGATACACCAAACATTTCGGCTGTTTTCGTTACGCTAGCCCCTGTCATACGAGCACCAACAATTTGACTTCTTTGAAAGTCCGATAGAGCTGTCATTTTAATGAATTTTTATTACCTTTCTCTGATGATATCTGAAAAGAAACAGCAATTGTAGCAAAACATATTAAGCAACACTAATAATAAATCGAAAAAAAAATAATAAACAAGCTTTTGGCGGTTTTATAGATATTTCCAAATTATGATGCTAGGTGTTTCCATTATTTTGTCCAACCCCTGTGTGTATTTAGACATTAATATTCACATATCTTGTCCTATTGACTGAATATGTATTGTCTCTACTGACCCATGATAACGAAACTGGTAATATTGTATAGGTGAATGATTTATATGGAAAGCAGATATGTGACATGTTCTCCCTCAAGTAATTTACGTAACCATTCATCTACAAAATTGCATGTTTTGAAGCTTTACCATATATTTTAATTTTATGAATCATGGATTTACGTTCTTATTTTCCAACACTACACATTTATTATCTGTTTAAATTCCAGATGGAATGCTATGCAGTTTAAGTGCTCCAGTGTTGATTTATATAAAAATGATTGTGTAACTTGGATACTGAGTCTGTAAAGATCGTTATCAATTGGTCATAGATACACTCGTTACATAATCTTAACACGATATATATATATATATATATATATATATATATATATATATATATATATATATATATATATATATATATATCGATAAGTTATTATCCTATGCAATAATTTATTATTACTAATCTTAAAGGTAGTGGGCCAGCATTACCTTTAGAGTATCAGAGGAGTCCTTTTCGGTATTTCTTTTTGACTTTTTACGTTCTGAGTTCAAATCCCGCAGAGGTCAGCTTTGCTTTTCTTCTACCGAGGATTGATAAATGAAGCACCTGGATGATAGATGTGTTGCCAGAAATAAACACCAGCTACTCGATTCTAAGTAAATTTGTGGAAGTTTAAGATTTTGGTCTATGTACTAGCAAATATGTTGGCATTTGACGAGAACGTAGCTGGAAAGTCTATCCGAGATAACTTCCACTTCAGCGATACATCGTAGAGAAGATTGGTAGTAAATAGGGCTTCGGTTGGCTTCTAATCAACTTGGATCAATCAAAAGTTTTCGATAGTGTCGACCATCGTTATTTGACAAATGTTCTCAAAGCAAGTCATTGAATATACAGTTCGTCCCCTCGAGAGACAAGTTCATGACGTCGGTTACTGTCGTGGGGCGCTGCACGGATGGTCCTGTTAAATTATTTGGAGTTTGTTCTCGTTAAATTTTGAACTGGATAGGAACTGAGACGAAATAACTAGCAAGGTGGCCAGTCTCATTCAGAAATGGACTAAAAAGGAGCTATCTTTGAAAGATGAAGCGGAGGTGGAGAATACATGCAACGCTTCCACTGTATATTACCGCCTAACTGTTGGGTCTCTCTTTACTTTTCATTTGATCAGATTGGAGTGTTTGCTTCTTCGCTTCGTGAGAAAGGGACGTGCTGCAGTGGTCAGTATGTTCATAAGCTGTCAACATACTCTAGACGAAGGGTTCAGTTTTTCGTGGCTGCTGAAGCGCAGACCTGTGTTAATGTAACAGTTGTACTGTATTCCGTTGACAGGTACGTTTTACGTCAGCGCGTATTGATGGCACTGCCGTCCTAAGTGAAACAGAGACTAAAACTGGGCCATCGCATCAGGAATTCTAACAGGAGCTCATCAGTCGGGTAGCGCGGTCGGTGGTACTTCCACTTTGGTGCTCTATAGAGGACTAATGGTAAACAATTGTGACAGCATTCTCAAGGAAGCTCTTGTGCCTCTGCCTGCGACTCAGTTACTGCTTTTCGCCACTCAAACTGCTCTATTATGGATGAAATTTGTTGCATATCTGACTCTTTTCTGTCGTTATTTCCATTGAATGTTTTCGCATGAGTTTCATTCCCTGGTTCTACCAGTCCAGAATTTCACTTCAGAACACGGTTAATCAAATTTAGCGAATCACATATGAGCTTCTTCGCTGTCTCACCGCTACACTGCAAGACCTATGCATAAAGCCTTTTTTCAGAACAACCCATTTTAAGAATAATCAATCTCCCCATTGTTTTCTCGTAGAATATGGCTGTGATCTCTTTAAATTCAAGGTTATCAATTACTTTGCCAAATGTTGACACTTTCCTTTCTTTTAATAGCCTTTTAATGGCTCTTTTGTTACCATCTCATTTTATTTCATTTTAATACTTCCTTTATTGTCATCTCATTTACTGTATTTTATTACCCTTAGCTCTTTGTTACCATTTCATTGCATCTCATTTAAAGCATTTATCCATTTTTTCACAGCCATTTTATATGCATGTATATTTAGAGTTTTGTATCATTAATGCCTCTCTTAACTTCTCACTATTCTATTGACTAGAATTGAAATATCGAACTTGTTTAGATGGCTTTGAGTAAATGCAAAAAAAAATAAATAAATAAAGCTATTGACCAAGATCAAGATCCACAAAACAACAATACTCTCATGTGTGGTACACAGCTATTGCGACACGCTTAAAAAATCTAATACTTCATTTCACAAAAACTAATCCAACTCAGTTACAAAGATTCACCTACCAATAAACTTCAGCCTCCGGTCACTATTTTTTTTACTTCGTCTGTTCTATTGTCAAAGCCACTTTCACCAAGGCACACCCGCAAAATCTATGAATACTGCTACTGCTGCTGCATTGATATTCAATTCACTACCATTCGTGCCATCATAGTTAACAAGGGCGTTGGAAAATTAGTAGAAACATCTCCCTTCTTATGTGTGTGTGTATGTGTGTGTGTGTGCGTGTATGAATTCACAACCACATTGTGTACTTGAGTTAATGATATCACTTCTTTGAATGTGTAGTTGATGGATATCTGAGAGATATAACGTGTAATGCTTTCTAGTGAATTTGTAGTGTTATGGTCTATAGAATCTAGTTCTGCATTTCGCTACTGATACCATATTATCAATAAATCACTATAAACATTGTCGCCCACGTTGGTATTTCTTTATAGTCGGAGATGATTTGAGGTTTCAAAAATACTGAGTCATTCCCTAGAGAATTTGGTAGGTGAAGAGAAAGTGTCATGTGTTCGATCAATGCAGCGCTTGGTTTCCATAAGTCCCTGCATCCACGCTTCAGATGGTTACAAATAATGTGAGGTGTGTCAGATTGCAGAGTGATGTCGATGCTGTAGACTATTGTTCTCTGACTTGAAGCTTTCTTTCAGTGCATGAGTAACAAGTTTATCAGTTAGACTGAGGTCAATAAGCAGAGATTTGAACTATGACAGCAATGTAAAGTATCTCATCCTAAGATCTAAGTACTCAACATATCTACTACCTTATACCGACGCATTAGTTGTCGATTCCGAAAAAATGCATGGCAGTTTATACCCAAGGGGGATTTAAAGAGCACCCGAAGAAATAACTTACAGATCAGTGTAATTGTCACCAATTTGGTAGCAGAGGTTGCTGCAAGAGTATCCAGCTAAGTTGAACACGTGACTAAATTAGCGGTTCCGAGCCGGACATATTTTAAGGCTTAGACTTTATCTTTTGTCTCAGGTTAGTGAAGCCATTTATTTCTTGCTAGGAATTTGTAACTCTGGATGGGAGAAGGTGGATACTAGTTACTGTCAGCTGGTACTAATTGAGCCTGGAATACATATCAAGCAGATTTGTCAAGCCTTGAAATAGTGACTGAGGTTACTGTATACTACATGAAAACAAAATTAAGCAAACCTGAATTGCGTAAGAACATTTAGACAATAGTAGAAGGTAGCGGCTGGTTACTGGTAAGTATAGCATCAATATTGTGTAGTTTATGAATTAATGTATTTAAAAATCCTTATACTATGTGTTTAAAAAGGAACCCGCAGTCTAGAAGTAGAATAGTATCAACAAGTTTCATCTTTCATTGGAGGCTCACAAGAAAACACTTACTCTGCTTTTTAAAGTGCTAGGCTGAAAAGAGCGAGGTGTAGAAAAGTAAAAAAAAAAAAATGTAGGCATAAGGATATCTAATGGTGATACTCACAGAAATGTATATAGAATTATGATATGGGTTGTGTTACAGTTGGCATAATTAAGCACGAGTATTAGCTATGAGAACTTGAAATAATTATATGAAGAATAATTAATATTAGTCATTATCTCAAATATTTTTGTGTCTTTCGGAAACTCTAGGAGATAGCTTCGGACATGTTTCGATCTCGTTAAACCTTTTCAAAGAATCTTATATTTCCCCATACTTGCCAAAATAGAGATAAGAAAATCGTTACTGTGAAACGATGCAAAATTGTTAGCGTAGATAAATAGAAATCTAGGTTGACGACAGGATATCATTAACTCAAGTACACAATGTGGTTGTGAATTCATACACGCACACACACACACACATACACACACGCATATATGTATATGTATGTATCTATCTACTTATACATATACATATATACACATATCTATACACACACACACACACACACACACATATATATATATATATATATATATATATATATATATATATATATATACAAATACATACATATATATATATACAGATATATATACATATATATATATATATATATATACATATATACATATATATATACATATATACATACATACATACACACATATATATATATATACATATATATATATATATATATATATATATATATACGTATATATACACACGCACACACACACACACAGAAGTCATATGCAATATATTTAGATATATCTAGCAAACATTTAATCTAGTGTAACTCGTCTACATTGTTGTTAAAACTGCTGCCCAAAATCTCTGATGATCTTTAGTGATATCCTCACATAATTGTTTTATCAGCAATTCATAGGCTAGGCTTCCTTTTCATAGTTATAAAATATTTCAAGTCTTATCAGTTATAGACACTCAACAAAGGTCAAGTGGGACCTATGTTAGGGCTCTGCTCATGTATTTCAGACAATGATGCTGCTGTGCTCACAAGCATTTTAAAGAGCATCATCAAAAATTCCAACCAATTTAATAAAGTACAACTCCTAGATGAACTACTTCTCTATTTAACCATTACAACAACGATCACTGTTCCGAACCAGGAAGCTCCACGGCGCCTTTGATCCGACTCTCACTACTCCTCTCGTCCTTACGTTTTCCATAATGTAATCTCGTCCTTCACGTTATTCTTCAGCTTCCAAACTGCAGACACAAACTAATAGAAGTTCAAACTAAGTACCAACTGCATCGATCTTCTCGCTGTCAATGGTCACGGCTGTTGACCCTGGTCGTCGTACTGATTAATGAAAATAAACAAGAAAGTAGAGATGACCAAGACACTTAATTAAGACAAATCTTTTAGTATGTTGCTAGCAATGGTGTAATTTCTTTGTAACCAATTCGTTTCATTTAAACCGTTTGTGTGATTTGAAAAAGTGTGTAAATTCTGACATCCCTCCCTAAATATATATATAGAACCTGGGTATTGATCGTAGATTTATTTTAAACTAAAGTGAAGTCTCTAATGGCAATCTGAGCTCATATTCCTATTTTAAGTTCTAATTCAAGTTGTCTACGCCAATATTTCCATTCTGAAAGGCATAAATGCCACACATCTACATATTTGTCAAATGCAAAGTTGTGGCATTTTAATTTTGAAGTTAGGGAGAAATTATCAAATTTCAAACAGAAAAATGAGAAGTTCCAAACAAGATTTGGGATTCATACACCATAACCTACTTGTAACACGATCAGAATTACTAGTGATAGTAATTTCCATGTTTTGGAGTCGGCGGAACCTTAAAGGAAACTGACGCATTTCAAATGAACTAAATTGAATTTCATAGATATATTATTCATGTACATATATCCGCTGATGTAAACCAGGGTTTGCTCATTAGACGTCATGTTAAATACGGCTAGGACCCATACTTAATAACCAAATAGCTTTCTAAAGTAGTAATATTTTGTAAAAATGTTTTTCTGTTCAGCAATCATTTCTAAAATATTTTTAGTACTCGGTTCAGTAGTTTTTAAAATATCAAAGTAGACGCTTGAGTAATCAATAAAGCAAACACAAGTTTTTAAAAATTACACATAATATTTACGTGTGTATGTATGTATGTGTGTGTGTGTGTGTGTGTGTGTGTGTGTGTGTGTGTGTGTGTGTGTGTGTGTGTGTGTGTGTGTGTGTAAATATATTTCTGGTTGGATATGTTGAATGCAAAAAATGAAAGTTGCGCTGTGTTGTAACAATTATTTTTACCCAATTAATGAGATAAGTAGTAGTGTATGTTTAAAAAGAACGTCATTTTCAGAGAATAATTTGAATACCAGGAATTCCGTTCTATACGAGAAGGTGGGGTAGGGGAGAGGAGAAAAAGAAAGAGCAAATGAAAGTGTGCCGAAGAGACAAAGGAAAAGAAAAACCTCAGGGAAACTTTGTCATCAGCTACATTAACAAACATGTATAATCCATTTGAATACATACATTCATACACACGGACGCACGCATACATACGCACACTCATATAAAAATATAGACAGACAGATATATATATATATATATATATATGGGAGAATATACAAATAATAACAACAGACGAGGACAGGTGGTGTAAATAACAAAAGGATATATTAGTATGACGCTCGGGAATACGGAAAGTCTTTGACGTTTCGAGCTACGCTCTTCAACAGAAAGAATACGGAGACAAGTATGTAATACGGATTTAAGTATGTAATAGAGACAAAAACCAAATGTTGATATTTTGATATTTTTAATGCATTTAATACGCGTCATTCGAGTAATTGTGTAAGAATTCTCATAAATAATTGCTCGAAACGTGTATTAAATGCATTCAAAATATCAACATATGACTTTGTCTTTATGAAATATTGTATGACTTTCTTTCACTCCAGTCTAACCTGTCCTTGCTTCGATAATACTATTTACATTAACAAGAATTTAGGAGTAGAATGTTTTAGCAGACACGAGTCAAAAGTTCTTGTAAACTATATCGCATCATTGCACACTTCTCAGCACTCACATATATATATATATATATATATATATATATATATATATATCTATATCTCTCTATATATATATATATATATATATATATATATAAATTCAAAAAAGGATAAAACTCTTTTACAAGAATTTTATCAAGAAGCCAGTGTGTAAAAAAATTCATAAGGGAAATTTTTTATTCCCAAGAATATAATTATTCGTTTATATTTATATAAAGGGCATTATTACAGAAAAATAATAACGCCACACTGTGGACTTCTCATATTTTGAGAAGTCCACTTTGTGGCGTTATTATTTTTCTGTAATAATGCCCTTTATATATATATATATATATATATATATATATATATATATATATATTATATATATATATATATATATATATATTATATATATATATATATATATATATATATATATATATATATATATATATATATAGGTCAGGAAAAATGCACTCGTATATTTGTCAGAACGGGTATATTAGTCGAAGTGTACAATTTTATATATCAATTACGACCGATCGTACCGATCGGTTTCGCACTAGGGGTTTAACAGAGTGCTAAGTAAGTACGATTACGTAACCCTGCGCTCTTCAGAAATGGCACGCCATATTTCATTCTATAACTGCCAGCTATGAAGAACGCTACATAATCGGACTGATTTGATGATAGCTATACACAAGCATACAGTAATACTTTTCAGTGTCGTCTTTTCTTTTGTTAAAGCGGTATGGTTTTAAATTGAGAGTACATAGCTATTTCCAGCTAGCCAGCTGATCATGTTGAAGTACTCCCATATTTCAAGATGAGATTAATAATGTGCTGATGTAAGTACTGTCGGTATGCTAAGGCTAAAAGCGTTCGGTATTTAAATACATAATGCGTTTAGAGTTGTACATTGTTTGATAAGAAGTAGGATATTGGTTTCAAATTTTGGCACAAGATCAGCAGTTTCTGCCGGACGGGGCAAATCGATTACATCGACTCCAATGCTCAACTGGTACTTATTTTATCAAAACCCGAAAGAGGTGAAAGGCAAAGTCAACCTCGGCAGAATTCGAAATTGGGGCGTAAAAACGGACGGAAGGCCGCTAAGCATTTTGCCCGGTGTGTTAACTATTCTGTAAGTTCGCCGCTTTTGTAGAATATTAGAGGTAGTAAGTGCTTTGTGGCTCACTATAAAAAGAAATGTTTGTGTTGTTGCGATTGGAAGTGTTTACTGGAGTATGTATGCGGGAATTCGTTAGGTATGACAAAATGTATTCATTGCTTTTCTATAACACAAAGAGCCCTATTGTTACACTTATTCAAGTTTGTTACTGGCGTTTCCATCGTACACACCAAACTTCCTCCCGCTTCTTTCTTACTTTCTGTTTTACTTTCTTTTTCTTTCTTTCTTTCTTCCCTTCTCTCTCTCTCTCTCTCTCTCTCTCTCTCTCTTTCTCTCTCTCTCTCTCTCTCTCTCTCTCTTCCCGCCTCCCTTATTCCTTCCCAGATTCACTATACCTTGGTGTCAGACTGTTTTACATGCTCCAATTCACTTAACTAGCAGAAATAATTATCAGAACTGCGATAGATTAATTATCTCACTCTAGGCAATGCATTTGTGTCCCACCTGGATAATGATACATAAATTTGAATAATTAAATATAAGGTTTATGGACTACTATAAATTAAAAACCAGCTCAGTGAGCTATTGAGCTGTTAAATACTTACATGAAGCTAACGCATTGATATGAAAGCAAATGGTAACACTGGTCTAAAGCACATGGTTTCCTAGATGGACTATAAGTTTTACAGATAGACTTCAAAGTTGTTTTCAGTTGCATGTTCTTGAAATAAAGACAAATATTCTTTTTTATTAATCATATTTGAAATATGTTTTTTTAGTTTACATATTTGCTTGGATCATTGCTATTTAATCACGCCTTTTAAATTTGATTTTTTACAAGTGAATCCCAACAACTAACTATCAGAATGAATCTCATAAAAATATATCAAATATACTTTGATGGTTCATGCGCGCGCGTATGTGTGTGTATGTGTGTGTATGTGTGTGTGTTTGAGTGTGTGCGTGTATGTATAACCAAACCAAGCAGTAGATACAATATCAAATCTGCACTGCTTGCTGAAGTACTGAATATGACTGGTTGAACGAAAGAGACAATCAGTACTTCTGCCATATTCATAAGTTGTGAAGAAATAGCATCATACTGGATGTTGTTTTAAACATTAGTGAGTTTAAGGCAAGTAACAGACACAAAACTGAATAATCCAAACTTGTATTTTGCACATAGACCAGTCCAATTAGTGGACCAGCTTCCATAGATGATGAAATAGACAGCAGCGAAGATCCAATAGGTTGACGTGCCAGACTTGTTGCAGCTTCAGTTTCTTATACCTGAAGAAAATTAAAACAAAAGTATTTCAACAGTTTTATTTAAAACTTATCACCGTCGAAAGAGAAGGTAGGTATTGTATCGTAACACAATGTGTGAGTCCCAATTGAAGGCGACATTTCTATTTGGTAATGTGCTTTACAATTGATGGTTCTGCCGCCGCAATAGCATCAAAATACAAATTTTGTCAAACATCTCCATTGTTCAATCTGTACTTCAGAATATAGATATATTGCTTTACATTATTCAGTACCGTAGTTTTTCATTAAAATCTGTATAGAGACCTCAACGTTATTTATATGCTAACAAATTTTCTAGCAGGACTTACAAAATGCTGTTGCTTATGATGAAGAGATGTGGTACCATGAATCTCTATAAAAAATGTTACCGACCACTTAGGTTAGTATATATTCTGTCACCAATTATATTACTAATTACCAAACATGTACTTTAAAATAAGTGAAGGTTAACAATGCAATAGGTTTTCGCTGTTTTCTACATTTCTAAAATCGTGACCTTACCTTTTCTGTTTTGTAATTGCGTTTATACTGTTTCTTATTTGAGATAATTGGCATTTTTTGTTCATTATGTCTTCTCCTTCAGATTTTGTGAGAAAAACTTGATTTTATATAACCCTGCGATTTCTATTTTCAATAAAGGACAGGCTGGACGGTATTAACATGATTTATGTACAGGGGGATGCAACACAAACTTTTCCAGTGACCCAGTAGAAATACTTTTAAGAAAAAGGCCGAGGAAACTGGTGTCAGGCCAGTCCGAAAACGGAATGAAGTTAAATCCATATGGTTGTTTAAGTTAGTATGTCATAAAGCGAAAATGATGCTGAAAATGCATGTAAAGTTCAATAAGTCATCTATAAGAGACAGAAAACGCCCCTCTTTCTCTCCCCCTTTCTCTCCTCCTTTCTCTCTCTCTCTCTCTCTCCCTCTCTCTCTCTCTCCCTCTCTCTTTCTCTCACCTCCATCTCTTTCTTTGACCTCCTTCTCTCTTTCTAACCTCCAACTCTCTCTTTAACCTTCATCTTTCTCTCACTTTCTCATCTCCATTTCTCTCTTTCTCTCTCAGACGAAGGGTTACTCGCGAACTGATTTAGAGCTATAAACTTCTAAATACGATCTCAGTTCGATCTCACCACCTTCTAGTATACTTAATAGACAAGAACTGGATTATAATGCAGTGGTCAAAAGCGAAAATTACATCGATTTTGCCTCTGATAATGTTTTTGCTGTTGTTCTTTTAGTTACTGTGCTTTGTTTTTCTTTTGTTATATTTTGGAATATCTTTCATGTTAGGACTTTCAACAACTTTTACGATAGCACTTATTGGACAGGACGGATTACAAAGAATTCAAAAAACAAAAAACATAAAAAAAAATGAAAAAGTGTGAGTAGAAAAAATGAACGAAAATATAAAATAGAAGCCAACCAATTTACTTATAAGTAATAGGTTTACTAAAGTTACACTCTAAAGAAATTTGGAATGAATGCCAGGCAACAGCAAGACAATAGAAATTCTTTCTGCGAAAGAAAGAAAAAGAGCGACTGAAGTTCATTAAGTATCTTCGTACTATTCCAAAATGCCGAAAGATTATTTAGTTTGAATTTTGAAGTTTGTGGGCCTTAAATTAGTAATTAATTTGCTCAAAATAATTCAGAATGAAGAAAAAATAAAGAAGGAAGCAAAGTAGAAAATGATATAGCATTAGTAGTATAACTTCTTGGTTATGGTGCTACTGGAGATGATGATGACGGTAATATATGGAAATTGATCTTATATGGTTTCTATTCCTGAAAAAAAAATTACTGGCAAGTATTTCTTGTAAACAATACTCGATAACATTTCATTTGCACCCAAAATAATAGGCAAACATGTTACAATTGGCTCTTTTCTTAAGAAAGATGATTTTCTTCTTTTTCTTTTTTTGTTTTTTTTTGTTGTTGTTGTTAACTTTAAGTCCCATTTCATCATCTACGTTTTACTCCTACTACTGCTACTAATGAGATTTCTAGTTTTGGCAAAAGGCAATACATTTTGGGGAGTGATGCAGTCGATTTGATCCATCCCAATTGAAAGCATAATTATTTTTAATAAAAATAAAAATGATGATGACGATATCATTATTAGTGTTATTATTATTATTATCATCATCATTGTTATTATTATTATTATTATTACTATTAGTAGTAGTAGTAGTAGTAGTAGTAGTAGTAGTAGTAGTAGTAGTATTACTATTATTATTATTATTATTATTATTATTATTATTAATTGTTCAGGACCACGCGTACATTTTCGCCTGCATGTGAGTTTTCACTGGATGACCATTTACACTTGTTAACTTTAAATTTTTTGTTGTTTCTTTTGCTTTGCATTTCCTTTGACTTTCTATGAAAGTAAAAAAAAAAAAACTATTTTGTTATTTCAAAAGATGAAATTGATCCGACCTCACTTAAACTTTAATTGTTACTACCACTATTACCATCGCCACCCTATCACCCTCAACACAAACGCCACCACCACCACTGTCATCTCTATACACAAATACAAACAGATGCAATTCAACTAATCTGAAATGAAATGATATTCTAGGTTTTCATGTGTAATTTTAAATATTCCGCTACGAAGTTCATTTTATTATAGAATATGGTTATTTGAGGACACATTGTTTTCGCACAAGTGCCAAGCAAACTTGATCTTCACGCACCGACTGTCACTCAAAGAAGGAATATCTTTTTCGAACATGTGTATTGAAAAACACTATGAAACACATCGAAATGTTTGTAGATGCATGTATAAGATACATACATACATACATACATATATATATATGTATATATATATATATATATATATATATATATATATATATATATATATATATATATACACACATACATATACATACATATGTATATATAAACATATACATATATACATATATGTATATACATATACACATATATATCTATATATATACATATAGACATATTTATCCATATATATATATATATATATATATATATATATATATATATATATATATATATATATATATATACGAATAAAAATTAAAAAAATATAAAAAAGGGCTGTGTATGATCGAGTATAGAGGAATATATTATTTAAAAGAGTTCCAACTCTGTCTGTTTTTTATGTTTTATTTATATTCTTATAAAATTAATGTGGGATATAGAATATGGAATACATAATATAAATAGTAAAATGAAATGAAGTATTGAATGTCTTATTGAATATATGAGATATTGAGTATTAAATATAGAGTGTTAATATATAAGGATTAGTATACTTTCCTGCCTCATGGCATTCATCAGTCAAACCCATATATATATATATATATATATATACACACACACACATATATAATGTTAGGATAAAATCTTTATAAGAATTTATCAAGTAGTTAGCGTGAAAAAAACCTCATAAGGAAAACAAAAAACATCATTTTTTCCCATAAATATATATAATTTAATTTATATAAGGGCATTACTATACAATAATGCCACACGCTTAGAGGGACCTCATAAGACAAAACTACCAAAATAAGCACATTTTTACCGATCGCGAAGGAATACAACTTTCAAAGTTAACCTCCTAAAAACTTTTAACTTAACGGTAAACCAATGGTTTCATAATTAACACACCAAAACTATGCAGTGCGCTATCAGCGTCAAAAACTGAATATGAAACTTACAGGGTACACTGGTCTACAAGGGATTACAATCCCAGTTGGACTGTCTGTGAGGGAGCAATCCTTTTGGAAGAGGCGTTCTATCTTGCAGCGTATTGTGTCTGTTTCTTTGGCGTAATGAAAGAAGGCCTTTGGGTTTGACTTAATGTTTTAAATAACCCAGGACCTTTTGCTACTTTTGGGATGTTGGTCGAGTCATTTTGCAACCTTCGTCCGTCGTTTCATGAGGATCTTCCTCTCCTTTGGAATCTTGTTCCTATTTGTTTTGACCTTTTGCTCTGGGACATATTTCTGGCATATGGATTGCACAACAGACATGAAATATTCTAGTTGATCTGAGTACAACTTGCTCCACGAATAGGTCATTGATGAGGATGAGTAAGGAGCTTGCTTGCAATGAGTCATTTCTGAGAGCATGAGTCCTTCGAGCCATTTGATGTTTGGAAAGTTGAAATCACGCATAAGAAATAAGCTCACGTGGGGTTCCAGTTGCATGAGGATTTCTTTTAATCCCCTTTAATTCTGCCGCACGAGCTTCAGAGACTGCAGCACAGCGCGCAGTTTGACTTACAAGAGATACTCCAGCAACTGTTGCTGCGCGCGCTATGGGGACTACAGGGGAAAGACAGCAACTACTGGAGGCTACAACTTAGCGAAGGGCTACATGACGTTCCTACTCAAGGCCATGCTCCTCGCGTTAGTCAAAGACAGCATTTCAACTACGATCCTACAATTGACTTGAATAACCACCCTGACGTTCAACTAGGCTGTATGTCCACAATCTCTTGCGGCACTAAAACGTGACCTAGACAAACTCCCGCCATGTGCTGCTCCAACGGTTTGATTACAGTATCTCTTCTACAAGATCCTCCACCTTTTTTTGACTCATCTTTTGACAGGGGCGTCTCTATTCTCATGACTTTCTCAAGAGGTTACGTGCCTACAACTACGCGTTCCAAATGACTTCCTTCGGCGTCTAATCATACGAGATGGGTATTTCATGCCTTCCTTTAAAGTGCAGGGGCAGATTTACCATAGAATTGGTTCTCTGCAGGTGCATGATGTTGCCTTGCCTCAGTTTCTTCAGCTCTACTTCGTGGGAGACCACGCTGACCAGGCATACTTAACAAAGAGCTCCGGCAACGCCGAGTACGCCTGCTAGTTTATATATGTGTGAGCGACATAGTTTCCACCTACTAAAATTTAGTCACAAGGTATTGGTCGGCCTGAAGCTATGGTTGTAAATACTTGCCGAAGGTACCGCACAGTGGAACTGAAACCGAAACTGCAAGGCGAACTTCTTAATCACAGTCACGGCGAATTTATAAATTTAACTCGGTAATATCAACATTCGAATTTTCAGTGCTTTAGATTTTATAATAATTATAGTTATTATGATTTTATGCTAGTTATAGATTGTATAATAATAGTAGTTATATAATAATAGTAGTTATAGCGATCACATTTCTATGAATAACGAACGTGTCAAAACTAACTTTGGAAAACCGAAATCAATTTAAATTATTTTTAATCCTATTAAATCTACCATACCATATTTGATTTAAACGCAACCCCACTGTCAAAACCAACTGTAATTTTAAAAATTCACTATTTTAAAATCTCAAAATTTGTATCATAGTCTGTTTAATAAAATTGCTATAAAATATACTGAATGTAAAAATACAAATTTTGATACGACCCACTTAAATTGTATATAATCTATTCTTTATAAAGTACAATTTAAGCTTTTATGTTTGCTCTGTTGGCCCTGTATTTATTTTCTCTCCAAAACACGCCTACAATAGACCTAGAATAGTCACACCCCATTTAAAGTTAGAATTGAAAACTAATGACCTTGACCTTGACAGCTAAATATAATCCTTCTCCCTATTCCGTAGCAGTATACCATCCCACTGACGCCATATTTAGCATTATTTCATGTTATCTCCTTTCCTCTGCTCCTCTCCACTTGCTTCTTTATCTGTCTTCCAATTTTCCCTTTTTATCTTGTTATTCCAAAACATCAATTTCTATTTTGTGTCACTATTCTCTTTATAATCTTCATATTCTCTTCCGCTACTCTCTGTTGTTTTGATCAATTCCACACCTCAGTACTGCTAATTTTCTAAATTTATTTTAAAGTCCTCAACGTAACCCAAATTTCCTTCTAATACTTTAACTGTTATAACCTCCATCCTCTCATTCCTTACTCCAAGTGACTCCATTAACGTGCTGCATCCTTTCTGGTTGGTAAGTCTCAGATATCAAAGTACACTGCCGGTTTGTTAGAGGTAAAAAAATAGATATTGCTATGCACACTCCGAGAAATTTATCATTGGAAGATCAATGGAAGTACAATATCTGTAATTATGTTGATTCGTTGATAACACAAAAAGTATTTGATAACAATAAGCTACGAAGAAGTCATCTTCATCTTAGAAGCTATAAATCTAAATAGAAAGTCTTACGAATAATCAAAAATATATTGGCAACAAGCTGTAGCAATGAAATTCAGAAATGATGTAGGAAGATATGATAATATCAACAAAGATGTACTACATGGGTGCGCGTTTATTGCCTGAACAATTTTCATTATACACTTAGATAATTATGAGAACTATTAAAAGATCCACCAGATATACATATAGGAGAACAAATCATTAAAATATTCATTTTACAGACGAAAATTTTCATAGCAACAACAGAGAATGATCTACACATTTAGTACTCTATTACTTTAATCTCTCCTTGTTTCAGTTATTGGGCTGTGTCCGTGCAGGGGCACCGCGTTGAAAGGTTTCTTCGATCAAAATAGTAATTATTTTTCTTTTTAAGTCTAATACTTATTTTGTCGGTATCTTAAACTGAATCGCTAAGTAACGGGAACATAGACTAACGAATATTGATTTTTAAGTGGATGGGGACAAACACAAAGACAGTACATTCGCACGGACACACTTACGCGCGCGCGCGCGCAGAGGAACGCACATATGTGAGGATTTTCTACAGAGTACTTTGCAGTGGAGCTGAACTCGAAACTACTACGTCGCGAAGAATATTTCTTAATCACACAGCCATGCCTCTGCCTTTTAAGACGGAAGATAAAAGATGAGCCTAGGTCTAGAGAGAAAAAGAATAAAAATCTTAAAGAAAATACCGGTCATTTGCAACATAGGGATTAATGGAACAACCGTGTAACAAGTTGGTAGTTTTAAATGTTTGCGAATCACCATAATATCAGATGAAGAAAACCTCAAAGATATTAACTCAGAAAGTTAAACATGTCAAGGCTGTTTTCAGTGAGATCAAATTTATGTTTAAAATGAACGACTATTGATAAGAGTGAGGAAATATATATGTGAATGTGTGGTAAGAAACTTGCTTGCCAATCACATGGTTCCCAGTTCAGTCCCACTGCATGGTACGTTGGGCAATTCTCTTCTACTGCCTCGGGCCGACCAAAGCCTTGTGAGTGAATTTGGTAGAGGAAAACTGAAAAAAGCCTGTAGTATTTATGTATACACACACACACACACACACACACACACACATATATATATATACATACATACATACATACATACATACAGGATACCCCCAAAAATATATGCACACTTTAAGTACTTGTAAAGTAGGTGTTTATTAAAATACATTTCATTTTCAAAATTTAATATTTTATTTGGCTAAAATTACATACTTTAAGTCAGTGTTGGTAGAAATTAAATAAACTTGCAAATACACGTTCACTTTACTAAATTTATATTCGGGCTAAGCCCGAACAGCTCGAGTGCCGGAGTCGCCACTGATATATATATATATTTGTGTGTCTGTGTTTGTTTCCGCACCGTCGCTTGACAACCGATGTTACGATGTTTACGTCCCCATAAGTTAGCGGTTCGGCAAAGAGACCGACAGAACAATTACTAGGTTTACAGAGAATATGCCCTGAGTTCGATTTGTTCGACTAAAATCCCTGGAGTTTATGCTCCAGCATGAACGCAGTCAATTGATTGAAACAAATAAAAGAATATAAACTATTCTTACACATGACTGTGTGATTTGAGACATCAATAAACAAGCACAAAAGCTACCAAAATTGCAGAGATGTATTTCTTAAACGACTAGTGAAAACATCCTATGCAGAGAAAATAACGCAAGTTGAAGCTCCTTGACAATCTGCACCCCCCACAACCACAACCACATCCACCTGTCATTCATTTTGGAGGAGCGTGGCTTAGTGGTTAGGCTGTTGGAATGATGATCGTAAGATTGAGGTTTCGATTCCTGGACCAGGCGATGCGTTGTGTTCTTGAGCAAAACACTTCATTTCACGTTGCTCCAGTCCACTCAGCTGACAAAATGAGTAATCCTACGAAGGACCGACGTCCTGCCAACGTGGGGAATATATACGCCATGGAAACCAGGAAACTGGCCTCTATGAGTCGGCACGAATCGAGAGTGTAAATTTATCTTTATTTACATGTAGTTCATTAGGATTCATATGCGATGACAAGGTCTTTAACAATTGAAGAACACTCGAAGATGACCAAAAGAAAGTTGAAGAAGGCAGAGAGAAAAGCTAACTGCTTGACTTACCAGCAATGTATTCAAAGACGGACTCAGTTATTTACTGAGTTGTTCGTGGGACTTGGAGGCCCATGGTTGTCGGTGCCCGTAGAGATTGACTATAAAGAAGCTATCCTCGGTAAAAGTTCGTAGTCACTGTCGTATGTATGTATATATGTATGTATGTGTGTATGTATGTATGCATGTATGCATGTATGCATGTATGTATGTGTGCATGCATACGTGCGTACGTATTGATGTATATTTATATAGTATGTATATTTGGATGTATTTATATATATTTATATGTATATGTGTCTGTGCATGTATGTGTATATACATGCATACATTCCATCTCGCTGGTCGTAGGGAGGGAGCCTTCTCTTTTGTCAGCCGTTAGAAAAGTGCACTCACGTTGTTTTGACCCCTATTTCTAGCAATGCTGATGCTTCGTAGGACCCTTCGTCACTTTAGTGATAACTGTACCTGTTGCCTATTGGTTCTAAATTTCGAACAGTCACCTTAATAATAATAATATATATATATATATATATATATATATATATATATATCAATTTTTTTTTCTCCGTGTTTTTCTCCTTGTCTCCGTATTCTTTCTGTTGAAGAGCGTAGCTCGAAACGTCAAAGACTTTCCGTATTCCCGAGCGTCATACTAATATATCCTTTTGTTATTTACACCACCTGTCCTCGTCTGTTGTTATTATTTGTATATTCTCCCATATATATATATATATATATATATATATATATATCCATATCCAAGAAAGTTAGCGGTTGTGAATCAAACCCACTAAGGGATAATATCTATCCAATATACTACTGGAAGAATACCCAATTATTATTACACTAGTGTGTTTTCATTGCATTACCAAGTGCAATAAATGGGTACGGGTAAAAAGATATTTTACCATTAATTTATATAGCAATAAGAAAATGGAGGGGATTAATAAGTGGTATTCATCAACTTGCAGACATTGTATTATGTCAAGTTACTTATTTATTTGTTTACTAAAAGGAAAATAATAACAATATACAAACACATGTGACATATTATGTCATATCAATAATTAAAAAAATGATGTGATTGTATATTGTTATTATTGTCCTTTTACTAAACAAATAAACAAGTAAATTGACACAATATAATGTCTGCAAGTTGATGAATACCACCTATTCCTCTCCATTTTCTTATTGCTCTCTCTCTCTCTCTCTCTCTCTCTCTCTCTCTCTCTCTCTCTCTCTCTCTCTCTCTCTCTCTCTCAAAATACAATGTTTATATACCAAAAAGATTTTATAACATTTTTCTAACATTTTTCTTACATTTTTCTGACATAATTTAAATATATACTTTAACCATGTTACACAAGCCTTCTGTAGTTTTTTCACTCTTATTATCTTTTATATATATATATATATATATATATATATATATATATATATATATATATATATATATATATATATATATATATACATGTGTGTGTGCGCATGTTTGAGAATGGGTTTCAATGCGGATATGTTGAGACATGAATTATACTGCATGCACGAACACGTTCGAGCGCATATGTTATGTGTGTGTGTGCGTGTGTGTGTGTGTGTGTGTGTGTGTGTGTGTGCGTGCGCTTGTCTATGTATCTGTGTTACGTCCCCGTAACTTAGCAGTTCGGCACAAGAGACCGATAGAACCATGTACTAGGCTATATAAAAGATAAGCCCTGGGGTCGATCTGTTCGACTAAAACCCTTCAAAGTGGTGCTCCAGCATGGCTGCAGTCAAATGACTGAAACTAACAAGTAAAAGAGTAAAAGAAGGTTGATAGACAGACAGACAGACAGACAGACAGACAGACAGACAGACAGATAGATAGATAGATAGATAGATAGATAGATAGATAGATAGACAGATAGATAGATAGATAGATAGACAGACAGATAGACAGACAGATAGACAGACAGACAGACAGACAGATAGATAGATAGATAGATAGATAGATAAATAGACAGATAGTTAGATAGATATCTTTTTATTATAGCCACACAGGGCTAAATACAGAAAATGGACAAATTACAAAGTAGAGCTTTTTTTGGGGGGGGGGGATAATTTGGATCAAAAGGGATCGCGGGAAGAAAAAAAAAAAAAAAAAAAAAAACGTGGGATCGTGTATCACAGTCGATGTAAAAAACGGGGAACAGATTAGGTTTATCCGTGGAGAGAAAAGCCTACGGAAAAGACCACGGTCACCTCAGGCTTTTTTTTTTAAAGGTACATGAAAGTAAGTACCTTCTCTCTTTTTGTCTCTTTTTGTTACAAGTCTATGCTTAAAATGGTGTCGTCTTTCATTCTTACCATTCTTGCCACATTTACCCATTTTTTATTGAAACTTTCATTCGACAACACCTTCCTCTCTATCCTCATCCTCCTTTTCAAGTGGTACTTGAAAAAGTTGACGAGGGACTGACCAGAGAGGAAAGTGTTTGTTTGTAGACCTTTCAAACGCGTCCACCACACGCATTCTTTTGCCATAGCTATCAGTGTTACAAAAACCGTTTTTCCTTCCCGTTTAAAGGAAGGTGGCGGAACAATATTCACGATAGACTCGGCTGATAAGTGGGCTCGTCCCACACGCGACAACAGCCGTTCGACGAAGGTCCACAGCTCTGAAATATCTGGACACTGCACGAGTGCGTGCAGAACGGTTTCGTCGCTCTGACCGCATCTCGGACAGGTCGGTCCGGTGGTTTTCGAACCGTGTCTGTAGATCTTCTCTCGAACTGGTAGTGCGTCTCGATAGCATTGCCAAGCCAGGGATCTCTGGAAATTATCCATAGGCCCCGGCCCGAAGGTCGTCTTGAAAAGGCGGGTTAAGAATTTCTCGTCGACACCCAGGTTTGCCCCGAGAGTGTCGTCAGACCTCCCTTCCACTAGTCCTCTATAGAACGCATTGGTCGTTTAGAAGTTGCACAAGTTTGATCCCGGACGGCAGAGCTGTTGTAGAGCTTGGCGACACTCGCGGTGCCATTCGCCCAGTTTCGGTCTCTTCCTGATCCATGTTTGCAGTTCGGTGAGTGAGACGAGCTGCGGGAAGGCGTGCCTCACAAACGGCGCCCACACCTGTTCACCGTCGTCAATGAAGTTCCAGAGATGCCGCAGTCTCAGCGCATGTCTGCGCATCATTAACCACGGCATCCCCAGTCCTCCACGTAACGGTTGTTGACAGCAAATGGATCGCCTCACCATCGGAACGCCACCCTTCCACAGAAAGCGGAAAAGTATGCGTTCTAGTTTCGTGATGGTGGCATCGGGACAAGGCACGACGGTTAGGCGGTAATCGATGACTGATGCGATATACACATTAGCCACCTCCGCCCGGCCTTTTAGAGATAACTTTCTCTCAGCCCATGTTTGGCTGAGTTTGATCACTCTACTGGTGATCTCGTCCCAGTTCTTATCCATTTGGAGGTCCGGACTGAACCAGACCCCGAGCAGTTTAACCGGTCCGTCCGTCCAGCGTCCCACTACGGAGTCACTGTTGGACGGTATGGGCTTGCTTCTCCAGGTGCCGAGTAACAAACCCACTGACTTTTCCGGGTTAATTTTGGCTCCTGTCACCGTTTCGTATTGTTTAAGTGTCTCGCCTAGCATCTCGACGTGCTTTTCGCTCGACACTATGACGGTGACATCGTCCGCATATGCAGACACGCTCGTCCCGCAACCCAGCTCTCGTTAGATAGATAGATAGTTAGATAGATAGATAGATAGATAGATAGATAGATAGATAGATAGATAGATAGATAGATTTTGTAACTCGGATTTATGTTAGAACTAAATGTTAAATTTTGCAACTTATTGACAATGTTGGAATGAAAAACCTGTATACTGACTTACGGTATGTTTACATGTTTACTTACCGGAATGCGAATTTTCGTGTAGGTGAATGTGTTATCATCCACATCGTTGTTGTTTTTGTTATTGTTGCTGCTGTTGTTATTGTTTATGTCTTCGGTCAACCCTGATCGAGCAGATATATGGTAAAAAGCGTTTCTGTAGTGACCATCACGTCCAGACATAGTATAACTGATTGCACTGGAGCGTGTTAATGAATCATTCAGAAATTTCAGGTATGACGCTAGCAATTGTGCCTTATATCATACACACGAAATACTCAGAACTAAACGAGTCATGTTTTTCGAGTATCTGAGATTGGAGGAAAATAATGGCAGTCCTCTCACATAGTCTGAATGCTTTCGACAAAGTGGCCTCTGATAAATCACCCATTAACCAGGTATTGATGTTTGAACAGGATCACGCTGTTCAGTGGGATGCCACATAGTTTCTAAGAAATTTTATTCAGAAGATTTTGGTCGACTGAGGCTTATGGCAGGGAAAACACTTGCTCAAGGTAGTATATAACATACTGGATTTGGAACTGCTTAGTTGTGAAGCGAACTCTTTACAGATGGCTTACGAATGCCTGATTACATGGTCCATGCCAACGCCTTGAAGTAGCAAGTACGACTCCCTAAAATCGGGCTTTACTGTCTTAAAAACATTCAATTTTGTAGTACTAGTCATTCCTTTAAAAAGACTAGATGGCCAAGACTGGAATAATTTTCAGTATGTGTACGAGGGGGTGGGTGTGAAAAGGTTCTGGCTTTAAAGGTGTCGCGAAAAACCTGATTGGAGTCCCAACTTTCCGAGTTTTACAGGGTTTAGAAAAACTGAAGGACTGCTATAAGTGTGTGAATCTGAGAGGGGAATGTGTTGAATAAAATCATAACCGATCTTCTTGTATTTTCTTCTTTCCCAAGCCAGGAATTTTTCAGCACCCTTCGTATACTCTATATGAGGGTAAACTTCGAGAATAAACAACTTCGAGTCAGATGTAATACTGGAAACAGGATAATAGTCGCCGACTACTCGACATATTGTCCAGTGTTCTATCAACTTAGTTAATGGGGCCGACACAGCGATAAAATACAAGTTTCCTTGTATAAAAATTAACGCTTTATCATCAATTTAAAATGTATTACAAAATAGTTTATTCTTCTTATACTGCTTCTGTTGTTGTAGGGTTATTAACTTCATATCATATTTCATATTTTCTTCTCATGAAGAAAAGTAATAAATTATATTAAAAAGCAAAATTCAGTTTCCGGACTAATGCTACATAAGTATTTTATTTTCCTCTCAGGAGTGTCATACAATACGCTCTTATCTTCTTCCTTTTCTTCAACTTTAGTAGGAATACCTCACACTTATTACTTCTGCTTTCTTTATTGATTGAGTTATTGATTTAATAATTGGTTTCTGTGATCACAGTCTCCATCTTTAATAGCCTCCACCACTACACTGATCAATTCGAAGTACTTTTTTGTTTTTCGTGAACAATTATTGGTGTGAAAGCTTTGAAAAACAAACGAAATAGGAGGATAGACTAGAAATATTCTCTCGGAAAGGCCTATTAATTATTAATTTCTTAAATTTTTTATACTTTTATCCCTAATCTGCGAGGTAAAATATTAAATTTGTCATTGAACATTTCGTGAATACGTCAATTTAAAATGTCCTCAATGATTATCGATATTTCATTTTATTACTTCTTTCAGTTATTGGAGTGCGGCTATGCTGGGGCACAACATTGAAAGGTGTAGTCGAAGACATTGACACGCATGCATACATGCATACATATCAGAAAGAGAGAGTGGGAGAGGGAGGGAGGGAGAGACAGCAAGAGAGAAAGAAAGTGAGAAAAATGCTGAGAAATAGCTGAAAATTCGTCAAATTTTTATATACATATATTTATTTTTTGTCTAATTAAAGCAAGTTTAACTTTTTAGCATAAGGTGGAAATACTTTTTATTTTCTGTATTCGTATGTATGAAAATAAAAATACGAAAATATTTTTTCACAGAATAAATATTTTCGCATAATAATTTAACTGAAAATAATATTAGTGTACGTATTCATAGGTTAAGTTTCGCATATATAACACAAGTGAAAAGCAGAGAAGCGAAAAAAGGGATCACATGTTACTTTGAGAAGATTCTTTTGTATAAACAAAGGTTTTAGCGAATACAATTGTGTGTTTTGCGGTAAAAAGAGATTTTGTAGTGGAAGAAAAAAATTTTTTAACTTACCGGGATCCGGTTTACATTGATATTCAATGTTTCCAAAGTTTTGGGTAATCTTTTCCATGTGCAAAAATCATGAATAAGGAGACATGTCATATATAAAATGGAGACCGGCTCCTTTCAGTTTCCGCCAACCAAATCGACCCACAAGATTTGTCGGCTCGGATCTGTAGTAGATATTTGCTAAAGGTGCCACACAGTAGAAATGAATCCGAAACCGTGTAGTTGGAAGCAAATTTCTTACCGTACATCTAAGCCAGCGTCTAAAGCTGAAGGAGACATTATCTTAATATATTTTTATTTTCATAATTTTATAAGGTCGATATTTCGTGATGTTATTCCACTCTCCATAATCTAACAGGCAGCACTTGAATTACTTATTTTCTTTTTTAAACTTAAAGTTTTAAGATACTTATGTAAATTTTATTGGTGTATTATTTGTCATTTTTTGGAAAATGCATTACATCTATAAAAGCATATTTTTAAACAGTTTTATTCTTTGTAATAATACAATAATGCGAGCATTATTTCCCTTATATTTTTGTCAACACAAATTTTCATCACTTTCAATTCTGAGTGCTATTTGCTGTTTTCTCCAAAATGTTCCTTTCTATATTAGAATGTTTTGTTTTTTTCATATATTTTGTCATTCCTTTTCATTATATTATGGATTTGGTTAGTATGTTTTTGTTTTCTTCGAAACGGAATTCTATCCTCTTCATAATGGCGAAATTCTACACATGAGCTGGTTTGCAATATTTACCGCGTCTTTTAGCAGGATTTCTTCTTTTGCGCATTGAGATATAGAAAGATTTTAGTTTATTATCTACATTTTTGTTATATTATATTTTCTAACCATAGATGTGTATTAGCTTTATGCATTCTTTATATGTTCTTTCCTCCTGTCCTTTTTATATCATGAAATGTTTCTATTTATTGTATATTCAATATCCATGATTATTGTACACTGATAGATTTTGATGTTTTCTCTATTAGGTAGGAAACTATTTATAATATACAGTCTCATCACAACCTTAGATGGTTGCGTAGTGCTTTCATTTAGATTTCGGTTCCATAAGAAACAAGTGATTGTATGTTGTTAATTTTCCTGTTGCCCACTGCACAGCCAAGGAATTTAAAAACTTCATTTTTTTTTTTGTCTAGATCTATTGGTTCCATTCTTTCTTAGACTTCACGTTCCTTTTAGTCATACTGCTTTCTCAATTTGACTGTTTAAAAAGACAGTTCCAACAGTTATCTTAACACAACACGCGCTCACATCGCAGGGGACAAATCACAGGAGACACACAATTTACAGTAGCAGGCTAGTTTATCTATGAATAGCTTTCATCGTATAATTATATAATATATTGGCACAAGATGGGAAAGCACTGAGGTAGTTAATCATTTCACTGGAAAACTCAATTTCGTGGTTATTCCAGTAATGATATTAACTATCTACCAAAACATAGAACTGGTATTTTCTGCAAGTTATGTCGTTTCAATAAACTTGATATCTCCCAACAGAAAATAGTATCAAACATGACACTTCTCAACAACTGGCTTACGCTGTTAAGTGTAATGAAATTTTGAGCGGATCTATCTGCTTTCCGCAGTAGAAGGTTAATATTCGATTGAATTGTACCCTTTATACTATGTTTTTGTTGGAAATACCCACAAGAAATAGAAACTATAGTTTATTCTTGCAGTATCTGAACTCAGAAATCAGAGAAGTTTAAGTAAATAATTCACGGTTTGGTACAGTAAATTACCATTCACTTTACTACTTAGTTTCCCATTGGATTATAAGATTTATTTCTAGCATTAGCGGAAAATATAAAATGCAAGGAATTTTGGAGAAGAGTATTGAGGCTATCCAAATTTCTTCCCTGCAACTTATTTTCATCGATCTTCCAAGTATAAAAACGAAGTCAACCACTGTATGAGCTTTGAACTTGGATCAAAAAGAAACACTAAATACTGGAAGCTATTTCTTTTATCTGATATTGCGTCGATTCTACCAATCTCTCGATATTTTATCGGAAAATAAATATTTCTAACTTTGGCAAAAGGACAACAACTTTGAAAGGAGGGGCAAGTCGATTACAGCGTTCCCACTGCTTGACTAGTACTTATTTTATCAACCTCGAAAGGATGAACGGTAAATTTGACCTCGACAGAATTTAAACTCAGAACGTAAAGATCTGGAAGGAAGGCAACTGAGAATTCTGAAAGTTCACTGCGTAGGAGTATAATAATGTTACCTTAGGGACTGTATTAAGGGTTTCAAGAATACATGAAAGAAAGAATACACGAAAGAAAGAATACATGAAAGTATACATGAAAGAAAGACTGTATTAAGAGTTTCAAAAATAGACACAATGCCTAGTTTGTCTAAATGGACTACTAAATAAACTTGATATTATCGAACCCAATAACTTTAGTGTATTTGTATTATTGATACTGGAAGGGAAAATGTCAAAGTCGACACCTTTTGGACTGTATTCAAGGTGTCAAGTGCCATAACTAGATAATGCAATATATTTTATCCTACGCTTTCGTGATTCTGCCAATCCGCTTAACTTCTATTGGATTCTATTCGTTAATTCTTTAGCTGGTTTCTGTAACCAAACTGCGAACATGTTGGGAAACCACCATCAAATTTTCCCACCACATTTCAAATTAGCTGGAAGGATATAATTGTGTTCAAATGTCGCTGAGGTCAGCTTTATCTTTTTCTAAATACATTATAATAAAGTGAAATGGAAAACTTCGGTCAGCTGACAATTTGTAAGCAATTGGTAGACAAATATTTTCTCTGGTAGAATTCAAAACTTAAAAACAGCAAGGAAGGAGGAACTTCAGGCCAGAAATAGCTATGCCACACGGATACGGAAATGGAGTCTTCTGGGTGGTCCGAATGACCGGAGTGGTAAGTAACCTCCCAGGTTCAACAAAACAACCAGAAATCACCAGGAAGAGTTGCTTGAAGCCGGATATCATATTCCATTCCAGTTCATCAAAGCAACTGATTTTTATTGAACTCACTGTACCATTTGAAAGCAAGATGAAAGAAGCACACAATCAAGAACGAGAATACGCCAGTCTAAGAACTTGAGTGAAGTCAACTTTCGGGTCAAAGTTCGCGTCACAGAGGTTGGAATCAGAGGTTTTTTGAGCAAATTTGACTACGATCTAATGAAACAACTCTCAGTCTCTGGGAAGAATAGGACCAAAGTTCTAAAGGAAGTATCAGAGATAGTGGAGAAGTGCTTCTGCTGGATCTGGTCGAAGAGGAAGGAAAAAGACCTTCAGACTATTTGAAGGCAATGTTTTTGTATTTTAATGCTAAGAGAAGTAACTTTGAGTGAGTCATCGTGATAACGTTGACGTTCCGCTGCTACCAAGACAACCGACGTCATTTCTTATTTAAGTATAAGTTTGAAAGGTGAGTCAACGGAGAGAAGTTCCAACTGGATGAAATCTCCAATGCACGAGTCTCCGATGTACAAGTAGCTAAAAAGTGCCAACAGAAGGGTATCCAGGATTTATGACCTGGATGCAGCCAGGACTTCTTAGAATGTAAGAAAGGCCGAAACAAATTCCCGAGGTGAGTTTCTTCTCTGAAGATCTTATGCTGTTCAGCTGTCTTGAGAGTTTCTTACTACTATCTGCTTGTTTGTTCTTAGCCCTTCCCATCTACCGCTTTGCACTCAGTGTTGGTTTGTTTACAACCCGTTAGCTTAGCGGTTCGATAAAAGAATACGATAGAATAATTAACAGGCTTTTAAAAAAATAAGTACTGGGGTCGATTTATTCGACTAAACCTATCAATGAGGTGCCCAGCATGGCCATAGTCCAACAACTGGAACAAGACAGAGGATACATACATGCATTCATGCGAGCATGCATGTATGTATGTACGTATGTATGTATGCCTGCAAATATACGGAGGGAAAGAGAGAAAAGGAGAGAGTAAGAAAGAGAGAGAGAAGGAGAAAGAGAGAGAGAAGGAGAAAGAGAGAGAGAAGGAGAAAGAGAGAGAGAGAAGGAGAAAGAGAGAGAGAGAGAATGAGAAAGAGAGAGAGAGAAAGAAGGAGAAAGAGAGTAAAAGGGAATTTAGTCATGTTAATTATCAATATTTCTTACAGTAAACAGCTCAGTAGAATATGCTTCAGTGAGAAGTCTAATAAGATTGGAACATGTTCCTTACCTTCACAAGTTAGTTGATTTTAAAGACTAGATATACTCCAATCTGTATGAATTTAACTCTTTACTCTTTTATTTGTTTCAGTCATTTGACTGTGGCCATGCTGGAGCAACGCCTTTAGTCGAACAAATCGACCCCAACCTTATTCTTTGTAAGCCTAGTACTTATTTTATCGGTCTCTTTTGCCGAACCACAAAGTTACGAGGACGTAAACACACCAGTATCGGTTGTCAAGCGATGGTGGACGGACACACACGCACACACACACACACACACACACACACACACACAAATATATATATATACATACACGACGGGCTTCTTTCAGTTTCCGTCAGCCAAATCCAATCACAAGGCTCTGGTCGCCCCGAAGCTACAGAAGACACTTGCCCAAGGTGTCATGCAGTGGGACTGAACCCGGAGCTATGTGGTTGGTAAGCAAGCTCTTTACACCACACAGCCACTCCTGCACCTAACTGTTCAAAAACTTCGATTAACTCATCTTGTAGCAGTAACTTCCTTTATTGCTATAAAATTTTAAACATCTCTGCAATTTTTTTTTTTTCATTAATTGCATGAATAATTTCACTTGATCGCAGTTTTTTTTTTATTTTACTATACTGACCCTACCCTGTTTGTACTTTGTATGCAGAACTCTCTACTAGGGTATTTTCCCTGAATCATATAATTTCTCTTTTAAATAGTGAAGGCTCGTGGCTTAGTAATAAGGATGTTCGCTTCACTATCGTAATGTCATTCTTGCGACGCGTTGTGTCCTTTAAGAAAGCATTGCATTTTACGAGACTCGGGTCTACTTAGTTGAAAACAAGTACCACATGAGTGCTTGTACATTCTCTCTCTCTCTCTCTCTCTCTCTCACACACACACACACACACACTCTCTCTCCCCTGTCTTTCTTTTCTTTCTCTCTGTTTCTTTGTCTGTGTTTCTCTCTCCGTCTCTATATATTTTTCTATCTATCTATCTATCTATCTATCTATCTATCTATTTCTCTTGCTCTCTCTCTCTCTCTCTCTCTCTCTCTCTCTCTCTCTCTCTCTCCAGCTGTTACACTCTTGGAGGTACTGCTAGATGAATGGGTGGGGGTGTCGAGAGAGTGTCACCATCTGGTCACCACCGAATAGACACCTAAAACAGCGAGATGAAGCATGATTGATGTTATCTAACAATTTTAGTTCACAGGAGACGGCTGGCTCTTGAATAAGATCTGTTGTAAAGAAACCAGTTCTGTTGACTGTAGATCGCAAATCGCTGTCGTTTACTAATGTAAGGAAAAACTTCACATTATCATTATGGACAATATAGTGACAAAAGCTCATGTGCGGGATTAAATACCTCATGTTATTTAATTGAGCGCCATTACGTTCACATGCCGTGGTAGATATTGCCTTCATTGTCCTAATGTTAAGAAAATGAATAGACGTCTATTTGTGAATTCCATTAAACCATTAACTGTTTATTCATAGTTTTTGGCTTTGCCAGGTGTCTTAGGAGTTAAAATAATATATAGTATTTAAATTTTCTTCACGTGTGAATTATTTTGGAAATTATGATAAATTTTTCGAAAAGTCTCAAATGGGGATTACTGAAAAAAAAACATATTTATCCTTTTTGTATTCAATTGCAATAATAAGCATTTTAGTTTTTTTGATACTATAGTATAAAATTCGAATGTGTAGGATATATCAATGACTGATATAGTAGATGGGAAATACGAAAACAAAACAAAACAAAACAAAACACGTTTCTAAAACAGTCAATAATTTTGTAATTCAAAAAGTGCGATTTATGACATAAAATGTCCTCTAGAATTAGCCAGATTTAACAATGACAAACTTTACTAAATCCTGTTAAACACACCTCTGCAAATGCAATGCACATAAGGAATTCACTTTAAATACAACGAACAACCAGCAGTGAGACTGTTTTTAACATATCCCCAAATGGGGCTCATGGCAGGGAATGGGTTAATTCCATCGACTAAATTCATTTCGCTAAAATTATATGAGCTCCCGTTAGATATTTAAATTATCATGACCTAACGTTGAAAGAACGGTAAGTAGCTGGAGCGATAAAGGGTGGAGCAATCTAACACGGAGTTTTATTTTTAAGTGCAAATCTATATTTCTTTAAGTTTCGAGTTGAGAGATCCATATTGTCGTCCCTCTGCCCAATTCTAGAAAATAAATTAGGTACCAGTAAAATACTGTGATTGATTTAATCCATTACGCCGGCCTCTTCAAAAATTTTATAGTTCTGTGCTAATGTAATAAGTTATTATTACGTTGTGTTGAAACAAATTACTTGTCAAGGATTCTGCTGGCTAGTTTTATCATTTACGTATGTGTATATTTATATTGTAATTGTGCGTGTGTCTACTTGTATGTATGTATGTATGTATGTATGCATGTGTGTGTGTGTGTGTTTCCGCGCGCTTACGAATAAGCGAATAAGTCTTTATATCAGTGTGGCATGTATTGTAGGTGTTGTTTGACGTAATATCTTAGTTGAAGCATAGAAGATTAATGAGTTTCACTAAAGGTTAGAATTCGCTTCGTTGTTTACAACTTGCCAGTTGACGATAACTCTTTCACGAAATGCTGCTTCCTCGATATACTTCACTCTAGTGATATTGATACTCAAGCACATTCCATTAATTGCATTGAAAAGTCCTGAATCTTGCTTAAATTTAATGAATGAAATCATTAAGCGCAGAGAAGCCTTTTCGAAGATATGATAATTTGTAAATTCTACTGTTGTTGACGGACACATTCGGAACTCCATAAATAATTCACAGGGAAATGAAATATGCTATTGCTTTAATTATTGTCGTTGCTGCTGTCATGCATTCCTCCTTAGTTCCTATATGAGCTTCGTCCACCAGGGGCTTTGCTCACCGAATTTGACATTTGAACTCGGAATGCAGCTAGAGATTTGCCATCCACCACCACAACCACGACCACTACGGTAATCCACCACCGCCGCCACCGAAGAGAAGTAAAATTCTGACTACTTACACGTTCATATACTCGCTGAGTTATGAATGATGTTATCGATTAAATTGATTTAAGACATAACTGGTATTTATTATATCAACTCTTGAGAGATGAAAAGCTAAGTCGATATTGGCGTGGTTTTATGGTTTTGCTATTAAACATGAAGCAACCTATTGGCAGAGTCGTTAGATCGTCGAATAAATTGCTTTTATGAGCATCGTCACGCTTCTCTGCGTCCTGAGTTCAAACTCGATCAAGGTCTAACATGCCTTTCATACTTTCGAAGTTGATAAATGAAGACTGGTGCAGTGGAGCCAATCTGTCTGTCTGTCTATCTGTCTTCTGTCTCTCTCTCTCTTTGTTTCTCTCTCACTCTATCCCACCTCTCTCTTTCCCCCTCTCCTTTCTTCCTCTCTCTCAATCACTTTCTGAGAAATCAGTTGTAGTCAGACTTGGAAATAGATAAGTCCCGTCCGATTTAATTATGCCCAAAATACACCGTGAGCCGCACTAGCAACCCAAAGATTCAATCCAGCAGTTGAGGACCCAAGGCATGAGGCAATATTAAACATACCTGTACATGGATGCAAGTAAACATCTAAAAGTTTCGACCCATAACTCGTCCGTAGTATTAGATAATATGTGAAACCTTTTCACAAAATAAAATTAATATCTATTTTATCGACTGTAAAGGAAAGGTAGGCGAAGCCGACTCAGATGTGAATGTATTTAGATAATGCACATATGTGTGTGTGCGTAAATACATCGATATATGTATACACGTAGCCGTATTTATATATATATATATATATATATATATATATATTTATATATATATATAATTAATCAAAGGACATACTAAGTATGTCTACCTGCTGGAAATAACAGTTAAAACTCTTATATAAATCGCCAAAATACACTGATAACTACAGAAATCAACCGGCCGTAGGTAAACGGGCTAAGACAATCTCTCAGCATGCATTCAAGTATTTGGACTCACGTGGACCATTTTCTGGACTGGCGTAATAGGTTAACCTTCCTCACTACGCGTTACCATGATAGGGAGCCCAAACCCGTCATGTCGAAGTTTGCGCTGCAAGTGATTCGTTTTGCGCCGAAATCATGGCTGCCCCAGTGTGAAAATAATTTCAATACGGAGCAAATAATTCAGGAGAAAAATAATTCACGAAAAAATAATTTGCGAAGATACCATTGACTCTGTTATAATCTAGTGTAACAATTTAAAAATGATAACAGAATCAATAATATAGGCGATTGCAGGCACTAAAAAAGCATTAAGTATCTGAAGGATTAAAATTAATCAAAGGACAGACTAATGGTATCTTCGCAAAGTTTTTTTCGTGAATTATTCGCTCCGTATTGATATATACAGGATTGGCCAAAAGTCACCCGACAGTAAATCAAAATTCCATAAATACTATCTATAATTTTGTATCGACTCGAATGGGAAAATGTGTCACTCCAGAAAGACTTTCGTTTGAACAATTTTCATGATGTTTCGTATTTAGATGTTTTTTATTAAATTCATTCAGTTGTTAAACATAAATAAATTTTGAAATTAAATGGTTTTGATTTACTGTCAGGTGACTTTTGGCCGACTCAGTAGTGACGACCATGATTTTGAGACTCAGTCTCAACTCATAACTCACCACTTCATCCTACGTGGATATCCCCTCAGGGAATAAGCAGAGGTTTGTTAAACTTGGAAGGCACCGTCGGTACTGTGATATTTGGATTTACAAAACTAGGTTGCCCATACTGAAAAATGAATACGATCTGCGGTCAGCAATACCCAAAATGTCACTGAATTACTCAAAAAAAAGCAGAACGAAGAACGACAGGACAAACAGTTGAAAAGAGAAGGGATTTCATGGCGAGTACAAAAAAACAAAACAAAAAAAAAACAAGAAAAAACAAAAAAAAACTAAAGATGTTAGAAGAAAGAACGCTGATTGTAGCAGACAGAGGCAAATCTGAAACGAGAGATTTAATCGCTTATTTCAGTCGTTCAAGAAAGCCCTGATAGAACGAACGTAATAAAGACAAAGGTTGAAAAACTCAGAGAGTAAATGTATCTGTAGAAAAGAAGCCGAGAGTATTAACAATTTACTAAGTGACGCGGAGAACTAGCACAAAAAGAGTATAAGCGCAGGCATGACTGTCCGTAAATCTCATTTACCGACTGTCATGCCATCATTAGGACATACTAAGTCGAGTGCGTGGACTCAGAAGTAACAGAAAAGAGATGTAAACACGAAACAGAAGCGGAGATGATGCATGATAATTACAGCATTTTATGGGATGTCTTCAATTATAATCCTTTCTACTATAGGCACATGGTCTGAAATTAGGGGGAGGGGACAGTCGATTATACCGGCCCTAGTGTGTCACTGGTACTTAATTTATCGACTCCGGAAGGATGAACGGCAAAGTTGACCTCGGCAGAATTTGAACTCTGAACGTAAAGACGGACGAAATACCGCTAAGTACTTTGTCCGTTGTGATGATTCAGCTAATAAGTAATAATAGTAATAATAATAAGGAAGAGGAAGGAGGAAGGAAAGTATGGTGTGGAAGGAAAGGAAGAGAGGAAGAAGAGGGGAGGAAGAGGAGGAGATAAATATTCATTGCATTATATACTTAATGAATATAAAGAATTCAATATACTGAACGTATACAGATATTTAATAAATTTCGAAAAAAATCAAGGAATACAGCATACTACAATTTCGTCCGTTAAATCCGAATTTAATGAGGAAATTTTGAAAAAATATTGCATATATAGTTTTGATTTGATGACAGCGGGAAATAAATATGCAAGTTGGAAAAAGAAATGGGTAGGAGTGGAATTATAATGGTGTCACGTATAGAACAAGCGTATCTAGAATATGAAAAGTCAAAGAATGATGCGAGGCGAGGTGCCTCATTATTCAGAAAACGGTTGGGTTGAAAGAAATCAGTAGTGTATAAAGGGATTTTCATATTGTGATAGCTGTGATGTAAGGAAAACGATACATGGAAAGGAGATATGACTCTCATTAAATATTTTCACCTTCTTGGCTTAATAAACTATTCAAAAATTCATGGAACAAAGCTTAAAATTTACGGTTGAATTTTGGCTTAAGTCAACTTCCTCAAAAAAATATTCTGTACATATATTCAATGATTACAAAGTCAGTGTCAATTAAAATACATTTCATTTTCAAAATTTAATGGACTCTACAAACAGAATTTAACTTATACATACCTTTGTTTTCGAACTCACGACCGCTCTGGTCCACTTACGGCTAATAACCTCAAGTAATTGAAACGCAAATATCTAGAAACATTTCGTTCGGTATTCTGCGCATTCTTGTTCAATGGCTCTCTTCAGTTCATCGACTGTTGCTGGTTTTGTAACACAAATTTATCCTTCAAGAATTTCCATAAAATTGTCTAGTTGTATGAGGTCAAGGGAAGTCGGAGAATATTCTAATGAACCTCTTTGTCCAGTCTATGATTGTGGTAAAATCTCATTAAAGCAGGTTCTTACATTATTAGCGTTGGGGTGTCTCATCTTGAAATAAAACATCATTTCTTCAAAGACCTCTTGAATAATGGACATGACAAATTGTATCAAGTTCGCGTATATATTATCAGTTAAAATAAAAATTTAATTAAATAATTAACCCGTTTTGGTGATAATACTGTAACGCCTGGTAAATTTCTGTTATTTCGTAATATGGGGATTATTGGGACTCAAGATGCAATCGTGGTGGTTAAGCGAGCGAGGCGCAAATGTGACTATGTAGAAAGGGGCTTGCTTCTCAAATACATAGTTCCGCGTTCATTCCCACTATGTGGCACCTTGGGAAAGCGTCTACTGTTGCTCCGAGCATTGAGAGTAGATTTGGTAGATTGGACACTGAAAGAAGCTCATCGTATACGTGCGTGCATGTGTGTGTGTGTATGTGTGTGTGTTTTCCCCACAACCACCTGAGAAATGGTGTTGGTTTGTTTATGTCCCTGTAACATAGCGGTTCGGAAAAAAAGACTGATAGAATATATGTAGCAGGTTTTAAAAAAATAATAATAATAGACCTGGCATAGTGATTTGTGACAGAGAAGAGAAACTATGTAGAGTTGTGGAAATTAGCTGCCCAGCGGATGCTAACATAAAGCTGAAGATCGATGTAAATGAGAAACCTACGCTGAACTATTTAGAAATCTACAGTTACTTTTACCAGGTTACAAGTTCAGGTTTATATCTCTAATTATTGGGACACAAGGATATGTAATACACTACCTAAATACCAATCTTGAGAAATTAGGCTTCTCAAAACCAGAAAGGAGAATGCTGATTCGAAGACTACAGATCCAATCCATCACTGTAACTGTAAAAATCTGTAAAACTTTCCAGATGTTTATCATTTAAATATATATGTGCATGTTTAAACATGCACGTATATGCATGAGAATACATATATAAAACAAAACCTAAAAAATGTACGTATACATACATGCATGCATACATGTATGCATGTATACATACATACAAACATACATACATACATACATACATACATACATACATACATACATACTATGTTTGTCCTTCAGTGATTTTGCTGTATGTGAAGAAAGGTAGCGCATCGTCAACTACACTCCCTCGACCGTGACCGCCTTAAATCCAGTAGCTTAACCAGGTCAACACGCCTGAGAATAGAGAAGTATGCTGCAGATGGCCAATGACTGACCTCATTTTGTTCTCTGCAAACCACAATGCGTTGCTGCAGCTGCTTTCCTCTCCGTTGAACCATGAAGATTACTAGATCTTCTGTGATCCGAAGTAGTAGCAGCTGTCATTTCCCCCAGGTATGAGGTATTTTGCATTTAAGGTGTGGCTATGTGGTAAGAAGTTTGACGATTCCCAGTTCGGTCCCACTGCGTAGCAGCTTGGGCTCGTGTCTTCTATATATATATTGTTATATTTCACACGATTTCACATCAGGAATCTTGCAAAACAAATTCATAAACGTATAGGAGTGGCTGTGTGGTAAGTAGCTTGCTAACCAATCACATGGTTCCAGATTCAGTCCGACTACGTGGCACCTTGGCCAAGTGCTTTCTACTATAGCCTCGGACCGACCAAAGCCTTGTGAGTGGATTTGGTAGACGGAAACTGAAAGAAGCCTGTCGTATATATGTATATATATATATATATATATATATATATATATATATATATATATATATATATATATATATATATATATATATATATATATACATATATATATGTGTGTGTGTGTGTGTGTACGAGCGAGTGGACAAACGAAAGAAAAGAGTACTCAACACACATTTAGTAGGAGATACATGTGTTACTTAGCAGCATTCCTGAAACCTGAATGAGTCGGGCTCCCACTAGGGGCTCTTTCGAAACCTGAAGTAGCACAGTACCGAATCAAACGCTTTTCAATAATATATATGTGCGCGTGCGTGTGCGTGTGCATGTGAGCGTCTGCGCGCGTGCGTGTCTGTGTGCGCGTACGTGTTTGTCAGTCACCACTGCATGACAACAGGTGCCGGTGTGTTTACTTCCCCGTAAATCGACGGTTCAGCAAATGTGGTATATAGAATAAGTGTCAGGCTTAAAACAATTAGTGTCCCAGTTTGAGCGCAGTCTAATGACTGGAATGAATATACGACAAAAAGAATTGGAAGGTTTGATATATATATATATATATATATATATATATATATATATATATATATCACACGCATACCTATATATCTATATACACATTTACCACACTATAATTACGTGTGTGTGTGTGTGTGTGTGTGTGCGAACCGTCACATATGCAAAATAGTAAGCGAAAGTTAGGAATACTCATGCTACACTTCCACAAATTGTTAATGCAGGCCAATTTGATCAAAGGGAAATAATCCATTAGAAGGGAAACAACTCTGTAATATATGTTTTGATCGTTCTCTTTCTGGCGGAAATGTTGATGTGTTTCAAAATTGTTTCGCAGTATCATTTCAGCCCTTTACATGTTGAGTTCGAATCCCAACGACGTCAGCTTCACCTTCCTTCTTATAGTTAATAAAATAAAGTACTAATCAAGAACTCGATTCGATTTAATTGATTAGCCTCTCTCTTCAAAATTGTGCTTGAATTGGAAATTATGCTAGCAGCTACCTACCCATCATATTTTGAATATTTGAAGCCGATTCCAATCGTTCATAATCTTGTCCGTTCAAATTCCGACGCAGTCGACTTTGCTTTTCATCCTTTTGAGGTCGATAAATTAAGTACCAGTGAAACGCTGGGGTCGATGTAATTAATTAATCCCTCCCCCACCCCACCCTCCCAAAAATTGCAGGTCTTTTGCCTGTAGTAGAACGGATTATTATTATTATTATTATTATTATTATTATTATTAGTAGTAGTAGTAGTAGTAGTAGTAGTAGTAGTAGTAGTAGTAGTAGTATAGTAGTAGTGAGAGAGCAGTGCATGTCATCGAAGTGACACTGGGGTAAAATATACTAAGCCCAGTATACCCATTATGACTACCAGTCAGATAAGAGTACACTAGGCACATGCATCACAACCATGGCGATCTCATATCAAGATAAAAAGCACATGTCCTTGCAGGTGGGGCCCAGTTAGAATTTTCCTCGGGTCGAGTAGCTCGCCCTGCACAAAATGTCCCAGAATAATGGTTGTGATAGGATATTGAACGAAACACCCATGTTTCCAAATATGAATTATCCAAACCCCAAAGAATTCCTCTCAACACATGGCTATGATATGCTCCCCCACTACTTCTGCCCGTGATCAGAGATGCACATATCGTCAGTCTCTAAGGGACATGCTCAACTGGTTAAGGTTAAACAATTGAGAAGCAAATCTGTGGTATTAAGTAGAATATTTGCTGTAGCCCATCTTTTATACCAAGACAAAACAATGTACATGATAACACTTCCAATCAGTTAAGATGACAAGCCATGAGAGCCACTGCCTAGCACCATATCAAGGCATTTATTTATTTATTATCATTATTATTATTATCCGATCTGACTCAGGTTTGCTTTTATTTCTGGTAGAATTTATATGAGTAGCGATTACTACTTGTAATCTTAGATATCCACACGATTTCAATAAGCTTTCATATTGCTCAAAACATTTCTGATAATTTTCTCAGTTCGTAAGAGGCAAACTTTCTGTAGACGCTCTGCAGGATATTCTTTTCAAATTTCCCTCAACCATTTTGTCAATATCATTATTCACAGTTCCCAATACACCTATTATTACTAGTACAACCTTTACAGTTTTCATATTTCAAATTTTTAGAAGTTCAAATTTTAAAGAATTGTTCTTTTATTTTTCATCGTCTTTCTTTACAACCCTGGAATCATAGAGACGTGACTGATCAATTAGTACGCAACTTAGTTTTTCCTTGTCTATTATTATATCTGGTTAAGTATTTTCTAGCTTCTTATCCGTTTGAATAGGGAAATCCCATATAATCTTGCATTTCTTTGTCTCAAAAACTCTTTCAATCCGATGATCAAACCAAGTAGTTACAGCTTCAAATCTCTGTTTCTGACAAAGCTTCCAGTGTAAAACTTCCACAACTTTGTCATGCTTTCATTTCTTTTATTTTTCCTGAGCTACCTCATTGTGCAACAATGTGTGCCACTGCTTCATCCCAAATCCCACATACTCTACATGTCACTGGAACCTTCTTCCCTTACACATATTTTTTGAAGCTGTTTGTTTTTAATACTTGATCTTGTGCAACTATAGGGTTCTCTGTTTCTTTTTTTAATTGCCCTTTTTTTCAACCTAGCCCAGATTTTTGTTCCGCATATATCCTCAGTGGCTTTCCAAAATTGACAATGCAAATGTTTCTCTTCTGTTTAACATGCTCTCTTTGAATTTCATTCTTGTCATTTTCTCCTATTCCAAGCATGATCACCTGCTCCTTATTTACTGACTTTAATAATTTCTCTGTGCTCTTCTGTAAATATATTAGTAGGGTTTTTCTTTCCATCTGTGCATACTCTTCTACAACAATTAAGCCTCTTCCACTGTGGTCTGTCTTCAAGTACAACTTTCAGATGGTGAGCTCCATGCATTGCCAACAACTTTCTAGTTTTTTCTGTCAAGTTTCTGTGTCTCTTGAGATACAATCAACAATTCTAACTCCATATTTGATTACCGCTACTGCTTTTGCATTTATTGTTTTAATATTTTTTTAAAATTCAACTTTGATTGAAATATTTTTCTCACTCGTCTTGTATACTCCCTACTAGTAATTTGCTTCATTTCTTCATGTTTTATTTCACCTGCCTCCAGTATTTCCAAATACTTACACCACTGTCCTTTCTCAAATGATTTCATTGTTTGCCCATGTGACATTCCAATTCCCTAGCTACCTCCAAATCTTCTTCGTTTCTCTATCAATATAACACACTTTTCAACCCCAAATTCTATACCTACACCCTTTGATAAAATGCCATCCATAAAACTGAGATGATTTATCGAACCATATCATTTTCTCAAATCAAAAGCTATTTTAACTTATCGTAATATTAAACTGAGCAGTATCATATCCAATACTAGTAATGGAGATAATCTATGACCTTGAAATATACCACGTCCTATGTTCACTTTCTCAAGTCTTTGTTTTCCTCCTATCAATTCAGTATTTCAATTTTTCATACTTTCTTTAACCATTTTCTCCATATTTTCTGTCACTCCAAACATGCTCATTGCTTTACTTATCCAACTGTGCGGCACTATGTCATATGCTTTTTTTGTAATCTAACGATGCTACATTCAGTCCCGTCCATCTGCATCTACAGTTTCTAATTATCATTTTATCAACTAATAAATGGTCTTTTGTTGCCCTACTTTGCTTCCTGTATACTTTCTGTTCTACTGCTTTTCAGATGATTATGTAACTTTTTTTGCCAAGGCACAGGTTGAATGCTTCCACGTAAGAAATAAACACATTATACCAAATTACATTTCAAGGTGTCCTCGAGACATAGCAACGTTCGCTCACTTGTCACCCAGTCGGGACGTGATGATGTTGCAGGCAAATCAACCAGGTATGCAACTAGCCTTTTATGCAACTGTGTAAAATTCAACCAATACCCATGTGCTCCATCTAGGCCAGGTCCTTTCCAACTTGCTATGTTTTGTTTGCTTGTTTGTTTGTTCGCTGGTTGTTGTCGTTACTACTAAAGCAGCGTGCTGGCAGAATTGTTAGCCCGCTGGGCAATATGCGCAGCGGCTTTTCGTCTGCCTTTAGGTTCCGAGTTCAAATTCCGCCGAGATCAACTTTACTTTTCATCTTTTCGGTACTAACTGAGCACTGGAGTCAATGTAACTCACATAACTCCGCCCCCGAAATTGCAGGCCTTGTGTCAAAACTTGAAACCGCCATCACTACTACTACTATTTTACCGTCGGTAAATATATTTTCTTGTACGTGCAAGTATGTTTGTGTGTGCGCGTGCGTATGTATGCGTATGTGCGTGAATTCTTTTAGTTTTCTTTTATTAATTCCAGTCATTAGACTACGGCCATGCTGGGATACCGTCTTATATACACACGTGCATACGTACACACTTATTCGTACATGGTTATGTGTGTGTGTGTGTGTGTGTGTGTGTGTGTGTGTGTGTGTGTGTGTGTGTGTGTGTGTGTGTGTGTGTGCTTGAACATGCACTACATACACAGGTCTATGGCGTGTGATCTAGTGGCTGGAGTGTTGCGTTCACAATCATACGGTTGTGAGTTCAATTTCTGCACCAGTCAACGCTGTCTGTCCCTGATCGAGGTCTATAATTTCACGTTGTTTTCGGTTCCTCAGCAGAAAATATGTAACATTCAACTTCTTGTTGCCGAGCTGTAATCCATTCCAGTCTTTAGCTTTGGCATAATCCGCTGGCTTAAGGAAAGATGATCTGTGCGGAGTGTCTTTCTACTGTTGACTATACAATTAACGAAATGGCAAGTTTAGTATTGTTATATCGGTAGTGATGCTTTGACAAAGTCATTAAAGATTTCTAAAATTCTTTCTAAATATATTCAAAACGTAGCTGCTCTGTTACTTAAATTTGATAGATCTTCATTCCAGTACAAACTTGAGCCGCGGCGTGAGTGAATGCACCCAAATTCAAGTTATCCAGCATAAATAATCCAAGTCGTAATTCTTTGTAAAGTTGTCTAATAAGTATTCGCTTTAATTTTGAACCCTTGTAGGAATCACTACCTAGAATTTATGATCATTCTGTTATCAAGACCACCAACTCTAGTCTTTTACTTCTCGAAGTTTAGAGTTGTTTCAGAAGGAGGGCGTTTGATATCGAACTGGTTAAATTTTTAGGTTACTTTGTCTTCGATACTTCGATACAAGTTGTTCACGACGATACTGCACTTCCATTAGAGTTATCTAGTAGCTCTTATATCAGACGTGAAGGCATTGTGAATGCGTTTAGTTAACACCCTTAGAAGTGTTAAGCAGTTTGCATTTAGAATTTGAAAGGAATTTAAATTCGTGGTTTTTAAGATGTAACAAGATAATCCACGCGGACTTCTAACCTTCACTTCTAACCTCCACTGCTGCGTTTATTTCGTTGTATGATGTTGTTAGATGGGAGCCTGTTACATGAAGTGATGATCGCTTCACGAATGTTATTTTAATATTTTTATTTTACAAGAAAGAATGTGTATTTTATTGATTGAAAGGTTTGTGTATTTGTTCAAAGTGTTTAGAAAAGGGATGGTGTAGCACCAGTGCCGAAATCTTACTTTACCATTTAACTACGTCGATCAAAATGTGCCTTCACTGCTGCGTTTATTTCGTTGTATGATGTTGTTAGATGGGAGCCTGTTACATGAAGTGATGGTCGCTTCACGAATGTTATTTTAATATTTTTATTTTACAAGAAAGAATGTGTATTTTATTGATTGAAAGGTTTGTGTATTTGTTCAAAGTGTTTAGAAAAGGGATGGTGTAGCACCAGTGCCGAAATCTTACTTTACCATTTAACTACGTCGATCAAAATGTGCCTTCACTACTGGGTTTATTTTGTATGATGCTGTTAAATAGGAGACTGTTGCATGAAGTCTCGGTCAAGTCTCCTTCACTTGCTGAAAGTACTTACTGACATGGCTTCTGCCACTGAAAACAGATATGACCTGGTCAACAATTCTGACACTTGTAACTGGAAGTGGAATGATTGCTTCACGGAGTATAATTATTTGAAAGGAAATAATCTAAGGTGGAATTTCTGTGCTTCTGTTTACTTTGGCAAAAAGGCGTTGTCGTTGTTGTTACGAATAGTTTAGTGTTGATGCGTTAGGATTCACAACTGTAAAAGACATCAATGTAACCAAAATTTTCTTTGTGAACGATCTAATTATCCATACTACATATATGTATAACGCTGGCTTTACTAATACCATTTGCAGTTGATATAGGGATCGATTTTGGCCAAAAGACATGTTCGTTTTTAATAGTTTGATACATACACTGATTTCCAAAATCAAAACATTTGCATAAGCAGTTTTCAGTGTAGCTCTTTTGTTAAAATCAATGAGTAGCACAAACACCTATACACTGACAAGTATATAAAATAAAGGTGCTATGAATAAAAATAGATTAACCGAAGAATATTATATCAAAATTAAAGGGAAAACTATTGTAGTCGAAGCTTTCCTCTTATAAAATATTATCCAAAATGCATTTAGAGTAACAGTACGGTTACAAACATTTGCTTCAAAGATATTAAAAGCTGAATGGTTCCTCTCCAGCTGGAAATTTTCTCAGAAACAGCAATATTGGAAGGTGCTACTCGAATGGGAGAGACGAGAAACATTCTATATTTCATAAAAGGTTATGAGTTGGTATGCTTCGTGTAAACTTTAGAATGATGCTAGCATTAAGTTTGCCCTGGGGTGAATATTGCAAACCTTTGCTATACATATCAGTTCAAACAATATTGGTGAAACATTCCATGCAAAACTTTCTGCAGCTGGAAATATAACGGGTCTAATATAATCGAGTAGGGAAGAAAAGAAATTTCATGTTACAGCCATAAAGTTAGTTGCTCTCTAGGTATGAATATTTCTTCCAAAAGCAATAAGAAAAAGAAAACTTATAGACAACTGTTTAGAAATCTAGAACTTCTCTTCCCAGATTATAAATTTACGTTTTCATCCGTAATTCTAGCTGCTGCACTCGGTTATGTTAATAAACCCCTCAGAAGCTTGAACAGCTAACGTATTTCAAGCGCAGAAAATGACTAGCTAGCACGCACTTAGCGAATAAAATCTGTAAGCGGAACAAAAAAGAAACTATGTAAGACGTATCTATGTTGTCAACGTGTAGCAATCATAGTTTTTCTTAGCAAAGCTCTAACGCTGAAGTTTTCTTGGAAAGATCTTTTATTCACGGAAACAGCACATATACTCACAGCCAGAGGTAACAAAAATTGTATGTGCGCGTGTAACCCATATGAGTAATTATATATGCATATATGTGTGTACATGTAGTTATGTATGTATGTATGTAGGTCGGAATATATATATATATATATATAAAAACAATATATGAGTATATGCATATATATGTACATGTATGTATATACGTTCATCTACATGTACATATAGATACATAACTGGGTACATGACGTGGCAAAGGAACAAGGACAAATTGTTAAACAAGGTGCAACAAACAAGCAGGCCACATAGAAACATCCCCTTCATCAGCTGCCACCATTAAAACTCCGGCGTTTCGAAGAATTAAGGCAGCATATATATATATATATATATATATATACACACACACACACACACATACACACATACGTTCATACATACATACAAAGATACAAACACACTACACCCAAAGACGCGCACATAAACGCGCGTACGCATACACACACACACACACACACACACACACACACACTCACAAATGTATATGATTAAATTAATACTTAAAGCCACAGAAAAACCATGTGAAATTCAGATACGAATATTTTTCTTGGTGGAATTTAAAATTCATTTCGCCATTTCTCAAGCTGGTAATGTCAACATGATGGGTTAGCAATTTCGAATGAAGCGAGGTTTAAAGGTGCACACGTGGTTTGAAAAAGACGGAGAACGAGCAAAGATATAATTCACTGAACAGGAAATAGAACCAGGCTCTTGGAGGAACCAGTACGGGAAGCAAAAAAGAAAACAGTGGAAAGAGTATTTAAGTGATAGGAGAATTTGAGATATAAAAGAGTTATCCGTTTAGACGGTTGCGCACACAAGTAATGTATAAGCAGGTAGGTTAGACCAATGTATAAATCGTTGCAAACATGATGGCGGAGTATAATATATTCACTGATTGCTGCTCGAGAAAATCGCAATCAATGTGTAATGATTGGTCTGGTGGTTTATCTTTAATCTCCAATAAAATATACTTCGTAAAGTGTGGACATAACAAAAGAATATTGTACTTTTGATTTTTATACAGTCCGTGAAGGTTCGTAGATTCCCCAAAAGTGTAAGTTTTAAAGTGAGCTTACAGAAAATCTTTTTGATCCGTTCATAAACTAGTCTGGTCCACAAAAGAATCTTTCAGCTGATATTGTAATTGATGTCCAGATTAACGCCGAGAGGGTTGTGGTATGTCTCTTCTTGCAGCGCCTAAAAGAAGATACTTGTATCTCGATCTAAATTTTCTTTTCACAGATCCTTCTTAATGTCGTAATTGTAGTTTAACGTTACTTGTGCCTAATAATCAACGGAGGATAAATATACACATACATACGTATGTATCTAGCACCTTCGGATGATCTCTACTCAACCGCTACACAACTGCTACTCAACACTCCTACCACGGCCAGACCACCTCTATTTGTATGTCTTGGGAGATCCTACTTCTTCGCCTGGGGGCGTCGACACAACATATACGATATACATAACTTTGTATATGATGTAATTCTGCTTAAATATGTAATGCTTAAAGTTATAAGCAATAACTGGGGTTTATAGCATGACATGAGATAACTAATGTAACACATATTTTGAAACAAATAAAAAGCAAATATATTGTCGTATTGTTGGGATAGAAAAATCGTGGTTAAACAGTAGTCAATATTTATAAGAGAAAATTAATGAATAACTATTGGTAAATTGTAACACTTTATAGCAAGTTAAAATAATATATACATATATGCCTACCTATATGCAGACAAACAGATAGACAGTCAGACAAACAGATAGTCTTCGAATGTCGTGTAAGACTCACTCAGACAGCACATGCTTAAAGACAGAAACAACAATAAATAGATAAACCTAGTTCTGAAAAACGAAGAGAACAGCATACTTCGTTTGGCAGTAAGCTCCTCAGGAAACATTCTCTTCTTTAACGACCTCCCATCCAACCCCAAGACAGCTGAACTAACTTTTCCTGGATGGGAAATGCTCACAAAAACAAACAGAAAACATCTATGCATAGGCATGTTGCCCAAAGTATAGCAACAGCGTTTTTAAATGTTGGCATAAGGCCAGCAGTTTCGAGCGGGTGGAGGGCAACACGCACGCACATACATACATACATATATTTATACATACATACATACATACATAGCTCACTCCATCAAATCGGCGTTGTCTGAACAGGTGCACTGTGTGCCACGCGTCAGTTGTCGAAATGACCTCAGAAAAACGTGAGATGAGGTGCTTTGCTCAATAACACTACTCACTACCCGGTCTAGGAATTGAAACCACAATCTCGTGATCGTGAGTCCAACACCGTAACCACTAGGTCATGCGCCCTCATGCATACATACATACATACATACATACATACATATGTATTTACACACACACATATATAGATATAAATCATGGGTAAAAAGGATTCATAAATTTAGACACACATAGATGCACACACACTTTCGTGTATATATTTTGCAAGAAATACACTCACGTGTATATATTTTGCATAGGCTCGATCATATTATGAGATATGAGAAGATAACAAATGATGTTTTGAAATATCTTACAAAAGCTTACCGCAGATATAATAAAGAGATTTATTTATTTCGAAACTGGAAATTGTAAACTGAGAACAGAAAATAAATAAACTACGTTTTTTTTTTTCTCGATGTTCAATTCTATTTTACAATCACATCCCTCATGTTTATCGTGTTATAGCTGTGATGGATCACGGTAATCATGATGAGTTTGGTTATGATCGTAATGTCCATGATGATGACGATGACGATGACGATAACTACGTCAACGACAATAATGATGACAGTGATGAACATGATGATGATGATGATGATGATGAAATGAAATGAAATGAAAATGATCGTAATTGTTGTTGGCACTCCGTCGCTAACGACGTCGAGGGTTCCAGTTGATCCGATCAACGGAACAGCCTTCTCGTGAAATTAACGTGCAAGTGGCTGAGCACTCCACAGACACGTGTACCCTTAACGTAGTTCTCGGGGATATTCAGCGTGACACAGTGTGACAAGGCTGACCCTTTGAAATAGAGGTACAACAGAAACAGGAAGTAAAAGTGAGAGAAAGTTGTGGTGAAAGAGTACAGCAGGGTTCGCCACCATGCCCTGCCGGAGCCCCGTGGAGCCTTAGGTGTTTTCGCTCAATAAACACTCACAACACCTGGTCTGGGAATCGAAACCGCGATCCTATGACCGCGAGTCCGCTGCCCTAACCACTGGGCCATTGCGCCTCCCAGTTCTTAATTATTATCTAACAATTAATAAACTTGTGCAAACTAGAGAGCAAGAGAAAGGAACAGCAACAGAGAGAGAGGGGGAGAGGGAGAGAGAGAGAGAGACTGGCAGGCTGACAGGCAGACAGACAGACAAAGGAAGAGAGAGAGAAAGTTGGAAAGAAAAAGTATAGAATAAAATTTAGAAATATGAGTGGCATTTGTGCCACTACTGAAAGTAGGATGTATATAGATGTGTGTGTGTGTGTGTGTGTGTGTGTGTGTGTGTGTGTGTGTGTGTGTGCGTGCGTGTGTGTAAACCTTTTTAAGAATAGTGAATCTCGAAGCATACGTAAAGCTATAAATGATACTTTGTGAAGATTTTCAGCTTCATTAAAATAATATACACACAAATGCACGAATGCATGTATGCATGTATGCATGTGTATCTAAATTTCAACTATATATATATATATATATAGATATATAAAAGTATATGTAGATATATATAGATATCTAAATATATATATAAATATAAATATATATATATAAACATAAATATAAAAGAGAGTATATATATAAATATATAAATAAATCTCTCTCTCTCTCTCTCTCTCTCTCTCTCTCACTCTATATATATATATATATATATATATATATATATATATATATATATATATATATATGTATATATATATATATATATATATACATATATAAATATATCTAACTATATATATATACATATATATATATATATATATATATATATATATATATATATATATATATGTATATATATATATATATATATATATATATATATATATATATATATATATATATATATATATATATGTATATATATATATTAAATATATATTTTTATAAAACAAAATTTTATAAAATATATAGTATCTTCAATGCATAGATTTTTGAGCTCTATCTTTTAAGATATATATATATATATACATACATACACAGTTGAAATTTATAGAAAAATAAAAGATGAAGAGGGGTGTAGGAACAACAAGCAAGTGTATTAGTTTGACGCTCAGAAAAAAAAAAAACGGGGAGGAATAAGAGGAAATAGGGAGAGAATGAAGAAGGAACGTGTAGAGTTGAGCGGTCCGACATTGATTGAAAAAATAGAGGTTGAATAAAAGGGAGAGAATAGTGGTGGTGAGAAGGTGGTGATACCAACAAGCTAAGATGCGAAAGCGTATGTGTGTAAGTGTCTATGTGTGAATGGGAACGAGTAAGTTCGACGTGCGTGTGTGCGTGTGTGCGTGCGTGCGTGCGTGTGTGTGTGTGTGTGTGTGTGTGTGTGTGTGTGTGTGTGTCTCTGCGCGCGACGGGTGTAACGTGTGTGTGTGTGTGCTGCATTGTGTGTAACAGTCCATGCATGCTTTTTCACATAGTATGCATATGTGTGTGCGTTTGTGTGTCTGTGACCAAATAGTGTGCATGTATATAGTATATATATATAGATATATAAAAGTATATGTAGATATATATAGATATCTAAATATATATATAAATATAAATATATATATATAAACATAAATATAAAAGAGAGTATATATATAAATATATAAATAAATCTCTCTCTCTCTCTCTCTCTCACTCTATATATATATATATATATATATATATATATATATATATATATATATATATATATATATATATATATATATATATATACATATATAAATATATCTAACTATATATATATACATATATATATATGTGACAACATGTTACCCATAAACCAATAATAGGAACAAAGTATAATACAATACATAGATAAACAAATGGAATTAAATACTACATACGTTAACAAAATTTAATTAAACACATTAAAAAAAAAAAAAAAAAAAAAAAAACACACACACACACACATGAACATATAAATAAATAAAAACTAATACAAATGAACACGTATTAACAGAGAATATAGGTGATACAGACACTCCCCATACACACATGCACTTACAAAAGACACAGACACATTGAAGGACACGCATGCGTAGACACATACAATAGGAATACAAAATACAAAATGGCTGATAGTTAGCAAGGTGAGACACACATAAGAAAGAAGGAAACAAAGGACCACTGATGAGGTCACAGAAGTGTGACGAAAGAACTCTGGCCGAAATAAGATTAAGATTAAGATTAATGTAATATAAAGCTGAAAAAAAAAAAAAAAAATTAACACCAAATATACAGTGCGTGTGTTTTTATTGGCTAAACTGGCAATATGACCATCCCCAAGTACAACAACATCTGTTTCAACACACGATTTCACATAAAAAATCTTGCAAAACAAATATATATATATATATATATGTATATATATATATTCCCGAGCGTCATACTAATATATACTTTTGTTATTTACACCACCTGTCCTCGTCTGTTGTTATTTTTTGTATATTTTCCCATATATATATATATATATATATATATATATATATATATATATATATATATATATAGATAGATAGATATATAAATATATATTTATGTATATATATATATATATATATGTCTATCTCTCTCTCTTTATATATATATATATATATATATATATATATATATATATATATATATATATATATATATATATGTATATATATTTTTTTCAGTAATTTCAGCTAAGAGCTGCGGTCATGCTAATGCACCTCCGTTTTGCTACACTGTTATTACTGAGAGCCTCCTCCAATATGTGGCACTTGGTGAAGAATGGAGTGTGATGTAACTACTCTCAATTGCACCTCTTGCTGTGAGGTAGGTTCATACGGGACTCTCGACAGGAAGAGGTCCAGCTTTGATTTAAAAATGCCAACATCTACTTTGTGCAGGTTCCTCAGACTCTTTGAGAGAATATTAAAAAGCAGTGCGCCCCTGAAACCTAGGTTGTTGCTGTAACTGGCTCTGAAGTGCAATGGCGTTGCTGGGATCTTTGGCACAATGCAGTGTCGTCCCGTTCTAGCATTAGTGTAGCTTTCAATGCCAAAATTTGGCACAGTTCCTTCCAGGATCTTCCAGGGAGTAGAGTCTTAGCTCTTTCAGCCTTTCCCAGTAGCTGAGCAGTTACAAAGAGATGATTTTCTTTGTGAATCTTCTTTGGATTGGTTCAAGGTCCGCTGTTAATTTCACACTGTTGGGTGACCATAGCTGGGAGCAGTAATCCAGGCGGCTGAGGAGGAATGTCCTCCAGAAGACCATCATGGTTTCCTTATCTTTGGTTCTGAATGTTCTTAGCATCCATCCAGCCAGTCATTTGCACTTTGTCGCTATCCTGGTAACGTGCACTTGGAAAGAGCTATCATCACTGATGTTGATACCCAGGTCCCTGACTGATTGAGGCTCTGGGATTGAAATTCCCTGTGGACCAGTGTACCCTGTAAGTTTCATATTCAGTTTTGCTTGGAATTTTTCCACATTAAACTGCATATTATTACCCTCAGCCCTTCTGTAAATTGAGTCCAATTCCTGTTGCAGA
>NC_142930.1:20529573-20539573 GCF_046866305.1 Octopus bimaculoides | reverse complement strand
CCTGTCACCAATTCTCCGTAAAAAAGTTGTTTAAGCATTCTGTTGCCTGTCATTCTGATTACTGCAATAGTAAAGCTTCAATACTGAAGCATTTCCCTTTTTCAAGCACCTCATCGTCACTCACAAACATAAATATCTTCCAGCTGATCCTCAAAATCCTTCTGAGACATTGTTCCATAAGTTTTAAGTGCTTACGATACACAGTCCAGGTTTTGCAAGCACACAATAAAGAGGTTAAGATACATGTATACCTTTGTCACAGTGGAAATACCGTGTCTAGACGACAGACGATCTTCCAGTTTGCCAAAAGCAAAACTGGCTTTCTGAATGCGTAGTGATACTTCATCAAGATTCGCTGATGTATTTAGTGTGCTCCCTAAGTAAACAAACTTAGAAACCACTGCAAGTTTTCTTCCGTACACGAATATACCAGGTCCTATGTATGGCATTCCTGGTGCTAGCTGAAACGTCAACAGTTTCGGTTAGATTTATGACTAAGCTAAGTGCTTCATAAACTATTGAAATTGCATTCATAAGTATGAGTGACCATATCACAATGATCTGCATATAGGAGGTCTGTAATAAGAGTTGAGGACATCCTTGACTTAGTTGACAGTCTTTTGATATTAAAGGTTTTTCCTGTTGTGCGATATCTATAGTAAAATAGAGGGTGAAGAGAGTGGATGCTAGTATGTCACCTATTTTACCCCATTCATAACAGAGATAGGCTCCGAGAGCTTTCCACCAATGTTGATCCTTACTTCCATGCTATCATGAAACTGATTCAGAATTGTGAGAAACTTTACCGAGCATCCAAGTCTCCTCAAGATCTCCCACATGGCAGTTCTATTGACAGTTAAAAGCCTTAGTAGAATCAATGAATACCTGATAAAGTCCTATTTGCTGTTCCACACACTTTTCCTATAACTGTAACTGCCGTGCAGAGAAGATCATCTAACTGCCGTACAGAGAAGATCATCTAACTGCTGTTCAGAGAAGATAGAATGATATTGCTGAGATTGCCTTTAAAAATAAGGTCGGTATGTAACACTTGTTAGTGTTTATGCACCACCTGTGAATGCTAATGAAAATGAAAAGCTCTCCTTTTATGATGTGCTGAAAGAAAATATCCACAAATTCCACATGATGATAATATTACCATATTGGGTGATTTTAATGCTAGAGTTTATAAAGACCATGAGACATGGGATGTGATTGGAAGGCACAGAGTGGGAAATTTTAACAGCAATGGCTTACTTTTCTCAGAAACGTGTTCTGAGCTGAATCTATTTATTATGAGAACTGTTTTTCAACAAAGAGATAAGTTCAAAACTATATGGATGCATCCCGGTTCAAAGCAATGGCACTCGAGAGACTATATCACTAGAAAACGAGATAAAAGTGATTTCTGCATAGTGCGGGTCATGCGGGGAGCAGAATGCTGGACAAATCATCGCTTGGTTCGAGGGAAGATCAAGTTTGTAGTGAAGCCAGAAAACAGACACAGTGGTACTGGCATCCCTAAACGTTTGAATGTGAACCTCCTTAAGAATAAAACAGTTAGAGTAGAATTTCAGTAGAAAATCGAAAATTTGGATTGGACAGATGAGTGGATGGACTTCAGGGGATAACTATACAATTTAAGTAAAGAAGTTTTAGGAGTAAAGAAGTTTTAGGAGTAAAGAAGTTTTAGGAGTAAAGAAGAAGAAACATCAAGATTGGTTTGATGACAGTGATGGAAATATTCAACATTTGTTGGAAGAAAAACGAAAGGCATTGCATTCATTACTAGCAAATGTTTCTGATCAAAATAGAGATTTTTCAAAGAGAGAAAAGCAGATGTGCAAAGAAAGATTCGAAGCATACAGGATACATGGTGACGGAAGAAAGCAGAAGAGATAGAGACTGCTTCCAATGTTAAGAACACTAAATTATATAAACTCCTTCGTGAGGTGTATGGGCCATCATGTCCTACTTTGGCTCATGTGAAGAATAGGAATGGTGTTTTATTGAGGGAGCCCAAAGACATCTTAAAACGATGGTAGGACCATTTCAATGAACTTCTGAATCGACCATTAGTATAGATATGATTCCACAGAATGCACCCACTGAGTGTTTAGATGACATCCCGTCAATGGAGGAAACAATAACAGCAGTATCAAAGCTGAACATTGCTAAAGCACCGGGAATTTCATAGTCTGAATGTAGAACTATTTAAGTTTGTAGGTTACTACTTGCTAGAAATGCTGACAGCAGTAATACAGAAGATATAGAAAAATGAAGTTATGCCAAAAGACTGGAAGGATGCAGTCATGGAAGTTGTGTTCAAGAGTAAGGGACAAAAAGATGAAAACAATAACTTTCGTGGTATTTGCCTGCTTGATACGGCCGGCAAAGTTGTATTACGAATAATGTTGAACCGGCTGCAGATATATGTGGCTAATGAGATTCTTTCTGAATCACAGAGTGGATTCAGAAAGGGTAGGGGTACTGTTGATATGATCTTCTCTGCACGCCAGTTACAGGAAAAGTGTGTGCAACAGCAAATAGGACGTTATCAGGTATTCCTTGATCTTACTAAGGCTTTTCACTCTGTCAATCGAACTGCCCTGTGGGAGATCTTGAGGAGACTTGGATGCCCGGTAAATAGACATACATACATACATACATACATACATACACACATACATACATACATACATACATACATACACACACACATACATACATACATGCATTCTTTTATTCATTTACTTGTCTCAGTCATTTGACTGCGGCCATGCTGGAGCACCGCTTTGAGGTTTGTAATCGAACAAATCGACCCCATGACTTATTTTACCAGTCATTTTTGCTGAACCGCTAAGTTACGTGGAAGGAAAAACACCAACAACGGTTGTCAAGCGGTAATGGGGAACAAACGCAGACACAGACACACACATAACTATATACATATTTATACAGGGTTATTCAAAAAGAATGAACCGATTTCATTACGCAATATTTTGATAAGGAAAGGCAATAGCAAACTCCAGCTGTCATAATTATTTACTCACAATCCACTTTTATTTCCTGTCTTACAAGTGTTTAATGTGGCCACCACCTGAAGCACAGGCAACACCAATGCGATAAGAGAATTCCTCCCAGATCCGTATTAGCATATCACGATCCAATGAATTTGATCGCTATTGTGTGATTTTTTTCTTGTGGGGATATGTAAAAGATCGTAATATGCTGATACGCGTCTGGGAGGAATTCTCTTATCGCATTGATGTTGCCCGTGCTGCAGGTGGTGACCACAGTGAACACTTGTGAACACAGTGAACACTTGATTGTGAGTAAATACTTGTGACTTAGCTGGAGTTTTCTATTGCTTTTCCTTATTATATATAATATTGCGTAATGAAATCGGTTCATTCTTTTTGAATAACACTGTATAAAGGACGGGCTTCTTTCATTTGCCGTCTACCAAATCAACTCACAAGGCTTTGTGAAGACACTTTTCCAAGATGCCACGCAATCACATTGATCCTGGAAACATGTAGTTGGGAAGCAAGCTTCTTACCGCACACACGCACACACACACGCACACGCACACACACACGCACACGCACACACACACGCACACGCACACACACACGCACACGCACACACACACGCAAACGCGCAACTAAGTTTTACCTTTAACTAGTTTCAGTCATTGAAGACACCAGTGAAACAGATCGACCATAGTATTTATCTTTAAAATCTGGTGTTTATTTTATCGGCGTCTTTTCCCGAACTACTATGTTACGGAGACGCAAGCAATCCAACACCGGTTGTCAAACTGTGACACACACACACTTGCACATGCGTAAGACACACATGCACACACATTTAAAGCGGCGAGCTGGCAGAAACGTTAGCACTCCGGGCGAAATGCTTAGCGGTATTTCGTCTGCCGCTACGTTCTGAGTTCAAATTCCGCCGAGGTCGACTTTGCCCTTCATCCTTTCGGGGTCGATTAAATAAGTGCCAGTTACGCACTGGGGTTGATGTAATCGACTTAATCCGTTTGTCTGTCCTTGTTTGTCATCTCTGTGTGTAGCCCCTTGTGGGTAGTAAAGAAATAACACATATAAGGATTTTTTCAGATTCTGTCTACCATATTGTCTCACAAGGTTTTATTCGACCCGGGGTTATAGCAGAAGAGACTTGCTTAAGGTGCCGTGTAGTAGTACTTAACCCAAGACCACATTATTGGGAAGCTAGCTTCTTGCTCATATAGCCACGCTTGTGCTTAAATATATATATATGTAACAAATACACACACACACACACAAACACGCACGCACAAACACACAAACAGAGGCACGCATATGCATAGATATATTTATTTCTTTATGCATGTGTGCGTGCGTGCGTTGTGCGTGTGTATGTATGTGTGTGTGCGTGTGTGTGTGTGTGTGTGTGTGTGTGTGTGTGTGTATAGTTATGTACATATATTTACAAAGAAAGACAGACCAGTTTGTTATTACCAAATATAGAACTATTTTGTCTAACGGAAAATAACATAATGTTGGAATGTATACAAATTATAGTAATGAAAATTTAGAAAGGTGACAGATTTAGATTAAATTTAGTGTGTCAGAAGACAAAACAGTGATAGATAATAGCATGTTAGTAATATATTTTGAATTGATTGTTAGGTCTCGTGTGATGTGATAGGTGAGAGAGCAAATAAGCTGTTGTAACAAGACTGTAGGAACCTTTGGTACCTCTCATTTGTTTTCTATCGGTAATGTCATAAATTCATCTATCTATCTATCTATCTATCTATCTATCTATCTATCTATCTATCTATCTATCTATCTATCTATCAACGTATCTATCTATCCACGTATCTATCTATCAATTAACCTATCTATCTTTCTATCAACCTATCTATCAATCTATCTATCTACGTATCTGTCTGTCAACCTAATTATCTATCTATCTATCTATTTATCTATGTATGTATGTATGTATGTATGTATGTATCTATCTATCTATCTATCTATCTATCTATCTATCTATGTATCTATGTATCTATGTATCTATCTATCGATAGATAGATAGATAAATAAATAAATAGATACATACATACATACATACATACATACATACATACATATGTTTGAGCGTGTGTGTGTGAATTTACGTTTGTATCTTACTATTAGTTAATAAAATATCTCCATATATTACATTGCATGTGTGCATTAGTATGTTTTGTTTGATTTATGCATTTGCGTTTACGCAAATTTGTATTTCTATACACACATGTAGTTATTACTGGCTAGACTGCTGCAATGTTTCATATACTTTCACTGTTTCAAAGATTGCTCGTAATTGTAGCCGTATTCTTTTTGGTTTTGTGATGCTCTCCCCCTCAATATTTGACCCACGGCAATCAGTTAGATAACCAAGTTGCTAAATAATTATAGATATTAATCTGAAGGTATACTATAAGTCTATTATTTGGAGATATCTCATTAGTCCTGCAAAGAAGTTTTCCTGTTTCTCTTTCATCTTCATCATCATGCTAACTTTTGCGGACAGTGTTTTTTTCTGCCTAAGTTCAAGTTGTCTGATTTATTATACCTTCATTTTACAGTTTTTACAGGAATATTTCAGTATGTTTTTTTCATATTATAAGTAAGATCGCTACAACACTATGATATCATATTTATATTGTATTCTTGCCACAGCTTCAGACTTCGTAAGTAGATAACTAGGTGATGACATCTCCAGACAGCTACTTTTGACGGGGATTATATCTTAGCGTAAATTCTGCTGAGATTGCAACGATGGCCACGCTCAGGTGTTATATCCCTATCTTGAATCCTGTTGATAATTCTTGTTCCTGGATTGCCGCAGCATACCTGTCAAAGTGAAAGCTAATATAAATGCTGTTACTCCAAGTTAGATGAAACTATTTTGATTATCCGTTATTACCTCTCAGTGAGAACACATCCATGTTGATAAAAATACAAAAAACATGTCATCTGATATTCTGTAATGTTCTATTGCAGTAGAGCCGTGCAGCTTCTATGGATATATAACTCTTGTCATCAATTAGAGAATACTTTCTGTGTGGCTCTTTCTCAATTTTTCTGATATTATCTGCTTTATGTATGCAGCTTTACTTCAGAGACGCATGTCTTTGGCTGAATGTGAGTAACTGTTGCTGAATTAAATATTGTGATTTTCAAAATTTGTTGAATCAATCTTAAGCCTCTGTCTCCCTGTTTTCGTTTTAGGCAAAGGCAGCCAATATCACTAATGACGCAGAAGTTTATTGTACTCGGTAATAGTATTTTGTGTTTAAACATTAATGTTGGATCTCGTGTTCAATCGCACAGCCCAAATGTCAGTACGGGCACTCTGTACCACTGATTTATAGCACGCATAGAATTCTGATGATCATATTTTATACCCATGATTTTAATTCGCTATTTCTTACTAATTGATCCTTGGATATATTTTCATCAAAATACCTCATTGAATACTGGGGGGAATAAGACATTGCTAGATATTGAAGAATTCATCAACTAAAACAGTAACCTCAACTATGTTACCATTCTGATTTATTATTTGTATACGTTTTACAATCATCTAGTATCGCTATCTTGGACAAATTCCATCCCGATAATTTTTAACAGTCTGGTAATGAGATCAAAGTATTTCTACATGCATTGATATCATTTCGCCTTTTCCTGGCCCAGTCATATCTCCCCTTGAAATATATTTAAAGTAGAAGTTAAGGACATCACTGTTAGTATGAAGATCATCGCAGAATCTCTTTGAAATATACCTCTGATATAATCTTGTATATTTCTGTTGTTATATAGAGGTCGTTGTCAGATTAGTTAAGGACTTATTGTTTCTTTTAAGTTGTAATACCACCATGATTAATAAGTTAGAACTTAATTACATATACATTTTTAATAATCTATCCAGGTTGTAACTAGCTTCCTGTTTTTTTTTTAGGCAGGGGAAGGGGTCTTTCTATTTTTTTTTTGCATCTTAAATCTTTTCTTTCCTGTAACTCAGTATTCTGAAGAAAATTTTTGAATGAATTTTCCGTGATAGATCGATTTCAGACAAAAGGTTTTAAAGTTTTTACATTAGATTCAGTCAAGTTAATTGCCTTGTATATTTACTATTAGCGTTGTCTCAGTAAATATAAGATTTTATACTAATGTCCAGCCTCATAGCTTACTCGCGCAAATTAATAAGTATTATGTTTAAATAAAAATTGTTAAATCATTTTATCTCTATTTCTTGACATAATTCCAGAGATATCGTTGAAAATGGTATTTGTCTTGCAAAAAATGTCACAATACCCAGTTCTGATTGCACTAAGACATGCTTTACCGCAGTTAAAGTCCTTCTCTTATCAGATTTTTTAACAGAAAATATTCACATTTACCCGAAAAGAAACTGCTTTGACTGAAAGATTTCTACGTGTTTGAACAATCTAGTAATGTGTTTTTCATTTTCGCAATTGGTCGTTCAAATTTTATCTTTTTGTTAAATATAGAAAATAGAATGTGCTGTTGAATATAAGGCATAGATTATTCAATTTAGTTTGTTCAATTACTTATGAAACGTTCTAGTATAAGAAACCTTCGTTCCAGTAAGAGGCAAATACTCTAATTTCTTTTGTAACTTAAATAGGGTATTGTTAATTATTTTTTGGTTGTTATTATGTTATCAGTTGTGGAAATTGTGGGTGTAACGCTAAATTGATTTTCTTATTTGTTGACCATTTATCGATTGAGTCAATACAATTTTTTATTATTAACTGGAAAATTAATTTTATTTTATTTTCAGATTTTCAGATTTTTCCGAGTAAATATTTTGAAAACAAATCGTAACTTAGATATAGGTTTATGTTTAATGCTCGGGTTAAGAATAGAGGTAGGCATTAAAGTCTGGAGTAAGAGCTTTTAATAGGAATAATCTACTTAAAGAAAACGGCACACGTCTTTCACTTCCATTTGTTCGTAACACAGAAACCCAAGAAATTCAACTAATAATGACGGCTTGTTCAGACGGCTTGTTCAGACGGCTTGTTGAGGTCTTCGCAGTGCAAAGAGCAAAATATTAGTGAGCAAAAGTAGAATACAATACATCTCTCAAGGAATAATAAACAGCGATTACGAATCTTGTGGAGATTATACTATTAGATATGTTACCAAATGTTCTCTGTCGAATTTGAAGACCCTGTAAATTTCCTAATTCTCTTTCTCTCTCTCTTTTTCTCTCACACACACACACTGTTATACACACACACACACTGTTATACACACACACACACACACACACACACACACACACGTATATTAAATATTAATCGTGTGATACTCATTTACCCAACAATAATAAAAAGATGGAAACACGTACACACACACACACACACACGTACATACACACACACATACGTGTAAACATGTGTATATGTGTGTATAGTATAGATATGGCTGTATGTATGTATATTATCTTTTACATGTAAAAGTTGAAGGTAACTTCGAAGAACGGATGATTCGTTTTCATCGGACTGACGACCATTTTTTCTTGTGAAAATTAATAAATGGTTACTCTAAAAAAACGTGGTTTAACGTTAACATGTTTTCGTATATAACTTAACATAAAGCAAACATTTGTGTGTGTGTGTGTGTGTGTGTGTGTGTGTGTGTGTGTGTGTGTGTATTTGTGTGTGTGCGTGCACGTGTATGCGTGCGTGTGTGTTTTCAACTGTTACACTGTGACTATACTTTCAAGTCTATAGTCTATGACTAATTCTTTCTACTGGAAGCACAAGGCCTCAATTTGGTGGAAAGGGATTAAGACGATTACATCGACTCCAGTGCGTAACTGGTACTTATTTAATCGACTCCGAAAGGATGAAAGTTCACTTTGGCCGAATGGAACTCAGAGAGTAGCGGCAGACAAAATACCTATTTCGTTATTGCCCACAAGGGGCTAAACATAGAGGGAACAAACAAGAACAGACGAACGGATTAATTCGATTACATCGACCCCAGTGCGTAACTGGTACTTAATTTATCGATCCTGAAAGGATGAAAGGCAAAGTCGACCTCGGCGGAATTTGAACTCAGAGAGTAGCGGCAAACAAAATACTGTTAAGCATTTCGCCCCGCATGCTAACGATTCTGCCAGCTCGCCGCCTTTTTAGTCTATGAGTAATATCGAGTCTAACACTACATAGTTTATAGGTTTCGGAAGCATAGTGAAGCTGGGTAGTGTTTGGACTCAGAATTTAAAGAAACGTAACCAAATACCATTTAATATTTTGTTCGCCTTCCAGCTAATTTAACCATAATTCCTTCCACCCAACGACATGCAAGCATACATGTATACACACACACTCACACGCACACACGTACACACGCACGCGCGCGCAAACACACACACATGCGCGCGAAAGTTAATCTCTCGGACTCATCTGTACTCTGTAGAAATGACGAAGGAAGACAAGGAACCGAAAATGAGTGGAAAAGGGAGAGGCAGAGAGAGAGAAGAGAGAGAGAGAGAGAGAGAGAGAAAGAAGAGAGAGAGAGAGAGAGAGAGAGAGAGAGAGAGAGAGAGAGAGAGAGAGAGAGAGAGAGAGAGAGAGAGAGAGAGAGAGAACAGTCTTATTCCAGTCGCGTAATGTTTCAAACCACGTTTCTCGATAGAAAATGATTTACAAACATCAAATTAACTGCATCACTTCCATTCATATTTTTGTCATAAATTACATATATATCTATATTTTAGTCTGAAAGTAATGACAGCAATGTGAGACCGACAGTGAAAATAAATGTTACATTACCGTAAAGCAAGTAGATTATGCATGAAATGAAATATTACTGCTGAAAATATGAATTTAAAAAATGGTATATATATATATATATATATATATATATATATATATATATAATATATATATATATATATATATATATATATATATATA
>NC_142930.1:20519573-20527073 GCF_046866305.1 Octopus bimaculoides | reverse complement strand
TGAAAGAAAAAAATAGGTGAAGAATGTAATATGGATTTTGTAATACAATATCACAGCATAGCAAAGACAGCTGAAGAAAAAATATGAAATACAGAAAAAATATCTGGATTTAACCAGAGAACTGCAAGTGAGACACAAAAACGTTTTCCCATTACCATTGTGAGAAAAAGGAAGGAAACTGCAACAGTTTTTTGAAAGAGATAGGAGTTGCGGAAGACAATGGTCTTCTATACTACAAGAACTAACTTTTCAATTCTTCTCAATTCCTTGGGCGAAAAGCTGAGCAGTATTTCGTTTGTTGCTACGTTCTATGTTCAAATTCTGCCGAGGTCGATTTGACCTTTCGTCCTCTCGGCGTCGGTAAAATAAGTACCATTTGAACACTGGGGCCAATATAACCGACTCGTACCCCTGCGCAACTAAAAAGCTGCCTTTGTGGCCAAATTTGAAACCATTATTGTTGTTGTTGTTAAGGTGGCAAGCTGCCAGAATCGTTAGAACACCGGGGAAAATGCTTCGCGGCATCTCGACCGTCGTTACGTTCTGAGTTCAAACTCCACCGAGGTCGACTTTGCCTTTCATTCTTTCGGGGTCGATAAATTAAGTACTACTCAAATACTGGGGTCGATGTGATCAACCATCCCTCCACTCAAATTCCAGGCCCTGTGCCTATTGTAAAAAGGATTATTATTATTGCTGTCGTTGTTTCAACTTGGTCTTTTAAAGTCTCACCAACGATTAATCTAGAAGTAGTGTCTCAATGAAAATACTAACCTTAGTTTCTGAAACTACAGCGTACTTTTTTTTTATCTTAGGTCACTGCAACTAAACCACAGATATTTCTCCATAAATAATTTCAATATATGTAAATAAACTAACCAATGAGAGACTGAAGCTCGACCAGCTAGAAATAGTTCCCATCTCTCCTTGGAATTACACATTACCGAATTGGGCAAATAGTGGCATATTCGACAATAGAGAGCAAAATCGATAATGCTCCGAAGAGGGACGGGTGGCCATGATTATGAGATAGTTTTCTTTGTCAAATATATTGTCTGCTGTTTTTATTTGTCATATGATGCACTGCTTCGGTCTGTGAGCAGTGCTTGTAGCGTTTTCAATGTTTGTATTTTATTTCTCTTATACACTATTTCTCTCTCTCAATCACTCGCACACACGCACGCGTGCGCAAACACTTTCGCTCGCTCTCTTTTCATAATATAGTAAGCCCCATCATTCTCTCCTTTCAGCTCCTTCCCTCCAGTTATTCTTTACATTATTTCGCTTTCCTCTGGCCCTTCTCTGATTTTATATACCTTCAGCACACGATAAATTCATAAACACCTCCTACCTACACACAGCACACATGAATACACAGCACACATGCAAAATTTCATATGTTCTCACAAGTATACCCAAATATGATATATGTATATAAATATATATGCACACACACACATATATATATATCAAATACATATTACATAAACATACACATTATATATATGTATACATATATACACATTATACATACAAGCAGAAAGACCGCCCTCCGGGCGGTTTTCTACTAGCCCCTTGATAATATATTCACATCTGATTCCAATTATAATCATTTTAAGATTCTACCTATTCTTTGTATAATAGTGTTCACTTGCTAACTAAAGATTTCTTTCATTATTTTATTAGACACAATCTCTCTTTTTTAAACAAACATCACGGTAGTCCAACAATAGAAGGAGAGGCAGTTTGTCAAGTTTTACCTTCCCCTCAAAGTAACATAGAGATTTCAATTCAGCAGCCCATCTGTAAGCTTTGCAGTGTGTGTATGACAGGGACAGTTGAATGAAATAAACATGATATGAAACAATCTTATAAATAAAAGGTTATTACTACAGATGTATACGTCCCCGACTTTGTTGCCACATTACATCCAGAAAAATAGATACTTTTTAATAAAAATCTTTACAAATACCGCTTAGATGTTGTGGCTTCAGAGTATATAGGGATTTCTGGGAAAGAATTTTTCTGAGGGGTGGAGAGAGCAGAGAGGAAAATTCGCACGATTTGATTTTTTACCCTCACAACTTTCAGGAAAATGGGTATCTTTTAATGAAAGTTTATACAAATCCCTTCTAAACGGCATAGTTTACGATTATAAAGAAATCTGTGGGGAAAATATTTTCGGCGAGTTTGCCCATTTTTTAAAACCACACTCTTCGAAATGATGGGATGGGGTGGGATGGGGTTCATCTTAGTATAAAAAAAAAGCTTTGAAAACTCTTTTTTTTTATACCATTCCGTCATCATCCCACTCCGGACCTATTTTGGCCAATTTTTTTGCAGAGCGTTTTCGGTAAAAAAAAAATAATAATATTTTCAGAGGGAAAAGTGAGTGATTTAAGGGGGATTTGGCTGTTGTTTCTAGCAGATCTAAATCCAACCCTCCTTGTTTCTTTATCACTCTCGCATGTATTCGTGTTCTTCAATATTTTTCGCCCATAAATACATTTATATGTTATTAAAAAGAAAATTTGAGAAATTATGAATTTTTTGGCAACCTCACTCCCTGCCTCCGATTGTTTCTGTTTAGAAATTCAAATATTGGAGAGACTGAGAAGGTCATTGCCAGCATTTATCAACAAGGATCTTTTAAAATGTTACGTAAACAATAATTCATTTTGATAGCATACTTTTCTGTTAGAAAATATTTTTTTCTTACACACACACACACACGTCTTCGTTTGATTGAGGTGGGGGTGAACATTTAGATTACAATTTTTGGACCATGCGTGTGTTACTTCGGCATCATCATTCCATAAAATGTGTTTAATGGGAGAAAAGAACTGATAAACCATCAATACATGTGAGGAGTGTGAAAACAGAGAGTGGTTTGGGCTGTACTAGAAACAATAAGTTTCACTTCAGTATTCGAATTTCATTTGTGAGAAAATAATTTCGTCGCTTTGAAACCGCGATCTGTTCACTGACAGCACTTCCCAAAAGTGATGCAGCACGAAGTTTTGTCAATGAGGACACACACACACACACACTCACACAGACACACATTCATTGCCTTTCATTTGTGTGTATGTGTATCTATGTGTGCGCGCGAGTGTGTATTGGTGTGAGTGTGTGTGTTATTTCTTTACTACCCACAAAGGGCTACACACAGAGGGGACAAACAAAGACAGACAAACGGATTAAGTCGATTATATCGACCCCAGTGCGTAACTGGTACTTATTTAATCGACCCCGAAAGGATGAAGGGCAAAGTCGACCTCGGCGGAATTTGAACTCAGAACGTAGCGGCAGACGAAATACCGCTAAGCATTTCGCCCGGCGTGCTAACGTTTCTGCCAGCTCGCCGCCTTGTGTGTGTGTTACTGTTGAAGTCACTCATGCAACTTGTTTGTGTATATATTAGCTTAGTGGTATAGAATGTTTGGAAACTGTGAATAAGGTGCAAGTTTCGCGTACTTGTCGGTAACTTTTTCTCCTCGTCTTCTAATAGTAATTACCCAACTTTTTAAGCCTTTCTCACAGCTATCCCGCGTTCAAAAATTATACGGGTATTAAAAAAAAATCATCCAATGTCTTTACAAATGGCGAATTAAAACTTAAAAGAGAAAGTGAGAGACTTTGCAAATGAAAATGGAATACTCCGCAGTGAATGCAATGAATATTTAAATCTGTGCGAAATTGGAGTTTAAAAAATTCAAGAAACTTGAGAAATTGAAATTTTAGGATGTTTCTTAGAACATGAATTTATAAAAATATTTCCCAACGGTCAACCCTTTAATATGCATTTTTTTTAATACTTTGTACTTTTAGTAATTATTTCATACCTAATTTTGTTGGCACTCCGTTGGTTACGACGAGGAGTGTTCTAGTTGATCCGATCAAAGAAACAGCCTACTCGGGTATTCTTCTAGTGAGAGTTCTAACGAGCTTTCAGACACATCTAATAATTCATACATTTTGTTATTCTTTTTTCCAACGGGGAAATCCATTATTTCTTTGCTCGTAGTTGGCTCCTCGCCAGACAACATGCAATTCTTCGCTTCGACAGGAAAAACAAACATCTCTGTTCCAACGGTAGGCGTCTCGCTAGACGACATTCTTTCCCCCACCCCCAACGGGGGACTGAACAACGCGTGCTTTCTACAAGCACTTAGTGTTTTCAAATGAACACGCCAACAGTTACGAAATTCAACAATTTAAGAAGAAACAGTAGTTGTTATAAATCGGCGTGCTAAGGATTATCTTGGCAGTTACCGTGGTTTCTCTTGATTCGGTTTCAGATGCCGACTAATCTCAACGGTCCTTTTGTGATATCCGAGCTAACAATAAGTGGCAGGCTCTGGTAACTTTTCTCGCTGGGTAGATGAATTAATAGTGTTAATAATTATAAAGAGAACAGAGATTTTTATTATTCATATCCATAATTTTATTTAACATTTATTTACATCATTTTTACGGGACAAATAAAAATGTCCGTTCTCCTTATATCATATATATATATGAGAGGCTGCTAAGATCCTGGCTTTGGGTAAAAGAAAATACAAGAGGATCAGTTAATTATGGTTTTATTGAACGTATGTCCCTCTCAGAGTCACACACTTATTGCAGTGGTTCTTCAATTTTTCTAAGCCTTGTAAAAGAACTCGGAACGTTGGACCTCCAACTAGGCCTTTCGCGACACCCTTTTAGCCAGGAACTTTTCAGCACCCTTTGTACACGCACGCATACACAGACACGCACACACATGCATATATATATATATATATATATATATATATGTGTGTGTGTGTGTTTGTTTGTGTGTATATATGAATATGTATGTGTGTGTACTTGCACGCGTTTGTGTCCACGTGTATATGCATATATATGACTTTGTGTGTGTATGTATAGATACAGATAGACATACATTACATGCACACACGCATGCATTTCGGTTCTACAGTAAGGGAACACCTGCAAACATCATGTGCAATCTGAATTATCATTCTAAAAATTACAATTAGAGTGTCTCCCTTTAATATAATTACTATAATCATGGCTTGTAATGCTGAAATTAGAAAAGCGTTTAATGTGTTGCTTCTTTATTACCAGTTTTGATAAATTTGAGTGGAAACACCTTTTTCATTAGGCTTTTGTGATTAATGAGTTGGAGCTTTATGTAATTAGATTCTGCAAAATCTCTGGATTTCACTGATGGCTTCAGCGCAAGAAATATTTGTCAGCTTCCAAGGAGAGGAAAATTTTGTTACCTCGTTATGAATTTCAAGACCCTCAAAAGCTAGCTGGATTGAAATTAAATGTTCAATTAAATATATACGTAGAATACAATAGATCAACAAAATAAAGTAAGAAGTTTGTGAGGTTAGAAAATTTAAAGTTACGAAAAGATATCTCAGAATTTAGGACAAACAGAAAGATCACGAAGTAAAAAACGGAAAAAAATAATTTCTGGTGAAGGAAAAATAAAACACTCCGTTCCACAAGAATTCCACTAAATATGATTGGAAAATGTGTCCAGAAACACTTTAAGATTCATGAAATAATCCAGAGATAGCTTAACTTTTAAAAACTGTTCATTTGGGTTAACTAAAAGTTTTGTCCATCCAGATACTTAATCAGAAACCATCGAATTAAAATCATGGGAATGATTTCATTTAAGCAGAGAGGAAAATACTTGAAGCAGTGACATAAGACTTTAGGGGTATTTCATAAATAGACGTGATGAATGGCTTATTTTCTGCCATGAATTCTTACTGAAATGCGAAAGCATAAATCAGTTAAATTATATGAGTGTTTTTCGAAAATCATGAAATTCGCAAAACTTTCTCCAGACTTAAAAACCACGTTGAGAATTTATGACAAATTATTAAGTTAAAACTAAATTCAAGAGATTTAGGAGTTTTATTCTTAGCAATTCACGAAAACCTGTGCAGATAATTTTGGATAATGCATTGAAATAACTAAAATAAACATAACATACACTGGTGATTAAATTGTGGTCATAAACATACAATAAAGCTATTTTTCTTTAAATTCTCATTACATTATTATTGCTGGCAAAGCGGACTACATGCTCCTCAACATTTCGTCCAAATTTACGCTCTCAGTTCAAATTCTGCCGGCGTCCATTTTGCATTTCATCATTTTGGCCTTGTACCTATAATAGAAGGGGTTATTATTAATTTTATTATTATTTGATTTCAAGAAAAATAATTTGATTTTGAAAACAAATTTCGCAATTTGTAATTGGTGGCACGTGTACACACACACATATGTATACACACACACATATATAGGTATTATGTATGTGTGTGTGTGTGTGTGTGTGTGTGTGTGTGTGTGTGTGTGTGTGTGTGTGTGTGTGTAAGAAATGCACATACATGCTTCCATGTTTGTATCGCAAAGTGTTATGATGAACAATATAAAACCATTCATTACATGTGGCGGAGTTAAATATTCAGTTATAGTATCTGTAAGGAACATGCTTAAAAGATTGTTTCTATTGTTTCTTGAGTTCAAATGTCACCTTTACATCAAAACAACGTAGCTGATAACATTGAAAAGGTGGACACAAGAATGAACTACGCACTTCCTACATCAACTTCCATCTGCAGATATTTAAATTAGATATTCAAGTAAATTCATTCTAAAAATCATCTCAATTTGTAAAACTGCTTCATCAATTTGTGTGCATTCGTGCATATGTTGGTGCGATTAATGCCACTTGGTTTGGTGGTTCGGCCTTTTTCTAGAATGTTAAAAAACGCCTTGAAGTGTCAGATTTGTTTAAATTATTGGATCTGATGCCTATATAGTTATCACACTGAAATTTATCGGTAGAAAATTTTTCTTAGAATTATATAAATATACAGATTCTTCGTATATGGTTTCTAATGCTAAAGAATTTTCAATGGATGCGCAACTTTCCTTTAATTTTCCAAATATAGTTGGAAAATCTAATGGCTTTCCTCTTCTCTATATTTCTGAGGCAATATGAAAATTTATCTAATTCAATATGTTTGCTCAAGGTTCTGGCTCTTCGAGATAATCCCAACCTCGCAGGAAATAACCCCGTTGCCCCAGCGTTGCGCGATAAATTAAGTTGGTTTGTTGTCAATACGAGTAATTTATCTCGACTTGTTTGACTTTAATATTAAACTATTGTACAGTATATCACAGTATATTATATTGAAATAATTCCTTCTAATGTTAGTCTTTTGGAAAATGATGATTAAAAAGCCTGGAAATTTATACTGAATTTTACATGTAACGGGAAGGGACGATGTGATCAGACGATTTTTACGTATTTTGCTGCTAATGTGTATGGGAAGATCAGGATGTAATGAATATTACCATTATATCTGCTTGATGCCAGTGTGTTATTACAGTAAAAGCACGGTATATCGAAATGGCTTTTGTGTGGCATTATGATGGGAATTGTAATATTAATAACTTCACAATGTTTCTAAAAGCATTGGC